>NC_050447.1:70253976-70463976 GCF_903995425.1 Onychomys torridus | reverse complement strand
GGGTGCTGCTCCTCAGGGACTCCAGCCCAGCCACCACCAGAGATGCCCAGGCCTCAGGTACAGTCACGTGGGGTCCTTAGGAGGCATTCTGAACATACATTTGGGGACTGTGGAGGCTCTCTTAGGAGTGTGCTCTCAAACTCTTACTGATGTTTAGACAGTGGTATAGTGTTTTCTTGGTAGTGGGGCAGATAACCGTCCTCAGCTAATAGAGGCAACTAACCCAGCCTGTTTAGGGAAATTGCTGTGAAAAGCCCTTCAGGCTTTTCCAACTGCCAACTCTGTTTTTAAAATGTAAACCTGGAAAAGTGAAAAAGAAAACAAAACAGATACAGCACCAGCCCCATTGCCCTCAGGTAGACCTGGAGCCTGGGGCGTTGGCAAAGTGCCACTCTGAGCCTGCTCCTCACCCACCCCCGCCTAGACAGCCTCCCGGTGGGTGGGAGAATGAGGTGCTCTTGGTTCACACACAGCTTATGGCAACACTCTGGCCTCTCTTCCTCCACCTGGCCTCCCTTCCTCCTCTTCCAGAGACCCCCCAGGCCACTCCCATTCCAGGTATCACAGCTGGGCCCCTTCAGGGGTAGATAGATGGCTATAAGTTTGTGTTAGGAGTCTACAGGCCTCTGGTGATGGGAACACTGGGCAATCCCAGCTGGGGCGCCTCTAGTGGCTTCCACTGTCCACAGGAAGTTGCCTCCTTTGTGTGTGTTCTTAGGGGGTAGTGGCATTTAAATGGATCAAGATGTTAGATTGGTACCTTCTTGGCTCCTTGTCCCTTTCTTGTGCCCACCCCCCAGTGGAGGAGGAAGTGGAAGCTGAAAGTAGGCTAGCACAAGATAGTAAAGGAAACTGGTGGGAATGAAGCCGCCCACCTGCCCCAGTTCAGTCTCCAATCCGGGTCTGTCCATGTCACAGCCACTGTCTGCTCTGGAGAGTATTGAGTCTTTGTCTGAGTCTTCCTGGCGCTTTATTTTAGGGGTGACAGAGTCTGGTGTTCATGCGGCTGGAAATCATGAGAGTATTCCACACTCCTTGAGTGATGATGGGCCTTGGCATAGGCCTTTGAAGCTTAATTAGATCAAAGGAAACAGGGCCACAGGGGTTTGACTCACATTAGATGTTGAGACAGTGGGGGCTGGTGCTCTGCTCTCCAGTGGAGGAGTTGGAGATCAACACCCACAAACATTGATTTCATCCTGTGTTGCTTGCTGGTGGGTAGTAATGGTCGAAAGGTTGAACATTTTTCCCAAATCCCACTGCCAGTGACTCTTGAGGGCAGAACGATACCCTACCCCACCCCCACCCCACTCTACTACCAGAGTCTGCAATGGGAAGAGGAAGTAGCCATTTCAGCCATAGGACAGTGCAGTGTCAGCAGCATGGGGCCCTCCTCCCCAGGCTGGTGTTCTCTGTAGTTTCCTGGGTATCTCAAATAGCCCATTCTTGGGGTTCTTTGCCAAAAACAAAAATGCTCACATTTGCCTAGGAGAGGTCTTGTTCAGGGGGCTGAGGATTTAGTAAGTGAAGCTGGGGGGCAGGGGGGAATCACCAATCACTCTTTAGCAGGAAGCATTATTTAAAAAACAAACAGGGCTGGAGAGGTGGCTCAGTGGTTAAGAGCACTGGCTGATCTCCCAGAGGATCCAAGTTCAATTCCCAGCACCCATATGGCAGCTCCTAACTGTCTATAATTCCACTTCTGACATCCTCACACATACATGCAGGCAACACACCAATGCACATAAAATATAAACAAACAAATAAATAAATAAATAAATAAATTGTTTAAAAGAGAGAGAGAGAGAAAAACCTAGATAACAGGAGGTGGCCCACACCTGTAAATCTAGCTCTTGAGGGCAAACACAGGGAGATTGTTGCTTCGGGGCTAGCCTAATCTATATAGAGAGTTCCAGAATAGCCAAGACAACTTATTTAATGAGACTCTGCCTCAAATAAATGAATAAATAAATAAATAATAGGTTTTTTTTAAAGAAAGAAAGAAGAGGCAAAAACCAAAGCCCCAAAGCATGAGGAAACCCTTAGCTGTCCTTCTGAAGTACAAAAGAAAACAGCCACATTGGGGAATAGAATTTTACCCAGGAATCTTTACATGGCTGCAAATGTCCCAGAAGCCCAGATATGTGTCATGCAAACAAACAAACAAAAAAGTTTGTCTTCTTGTGGCACTAGGAATTGAACCTGGGACATTATTCCTAAGCAAGTGTTCCACCACTGAACTTGTCCTCAGACCTAGAATTAGGAGCCAATTCTTTAACATTACAGACAGGCGAAGACCAGTTCCCCTGTCTGGATGTTAGACAACTATTTCCCAGCTCTGTGACCTTGGGTAGGCATCTTATCACATGCCTTTGCTTTCCCCAACTGGAGAACAGAAAAGGAACTTCCTGACCCAGATTTGTACTTGCTGAAATGACATGGTGTTTGTGAAACTGCTTTAGGAAATTTGTGCTTTATTAACATCATGGTTAAGTTAACACATTCCCCTGTCCAATGCTGCATCAAGTTCAAACTGTCTGAGAAGATCCCACTTTAAAGCTGAGATAGAGAAATACTGAGTTGGCATTAGATTACAGCACAGTTTGTTTCTGGGATATCATATGACCCACCTTTGGTGGGCAGCATGGGCTCTGTAGTGATTGTCAACAGGCCTAGGATAGAAAGCTTCACATATTTCTGGACAGCCAGTGTGGGCTGGCATCCTGGCAGCGCCTCACATTCTACTGTATGGGGCCATGCCAACCATTCCTTTCTCTGAAGTGCTCCCAGCATAGTTCAGGCCTCCCAAGTGATGTTTATCAAGCCCAGAGAAACAAGTCCAGTCTAGTGGTTTGAGTCAGCAAGAGCAGTAGCCAAGACAGCTCATGTGCCTCCTTCCTGGCACCCAGAGCACCTCCCGGCCATTGTGCAAATCATTTAAGAAAGCCTCCCAGTCCTGGTGCACACCTCTAATCCCAGCACTTGGGAGGCAGAAGCAGGCAGATCTCCGAGTTCGAGGCCAGTCTGGTCTACACAACGAGTTCTAGGACAGGCAGAGAGCTACACAGAGAAACCCTGTATGAAAGAAGGGGGAGGAAGAGAAGTATTCCCTCTGTCCCTGTCCCCTCTCTCCCCATTTTCCCCCTCCCTCCCTCCCACTTCCTCTTCCTCCATCAGCTCCTCAAACATGTACACGAAGGAAAACTTGCACCATCACAAACAGAGTGGAGGGAAGTTGATACTCTGCAGTTCAGAGTGTGAAGCTATGCAGACATCAATCATAACTGATCATTTATATCTGCTGTCACTAAAGTTCAGCAGTGCTGTCAAAAGGATTCAGTAACCTCTGCATCCTGGAGCCAAAGAATGGCTTTCAAACTTCAGGGGCAAGTATTGGAAAGCTCCCATTGTTTAGAGAAACTGATGGATATTTTTCCTCTGACCTTATAGTGGTGCTTTCTAGAGTTAGCCCCAATGCAGACATCTTTCCTCCTTATTCTCTCCTTTTTTCTTCTCTCCTCGTCCAATCTATTCCTTCTAAAATCAACAGCATGATAGAACAAATTAAGGCTTGTTCACAGAACATCCGTACTGACACTGAGTGGTCATTTGGGATGTTTAGGGACTCTGGGGCTGACCCTAACACTGCAAGAAGAGAATCTCCTGGGACCATTCACTACATTGTTTTCTTGGTTCTCATCCCACAAGCACTCTGTTGGGTTGTTGTGATAGGCCCATTCCAGAAAGTTCTTAAAGTTACCAGAATCTAGAATACATTAGAAAAAGGCTATCTGGCTGGGAGGTGGTGGCGCACGCCTTTAATCCCAGCACTTGGGAGGCAGAGGCAGGCGGATCTCTGTGAGTTTGAGACCAGCCTGGGCTACAGAGTGAGTTCCAGGAAAGGTGCCAAAGCTACACAGAGAAACCCTGTCTCAAAAGACCAAAAAGAAAAAAGAAAGAAAGAAAAGAAAAGAAAAAAGCCACCTGTTGTCCCTGCTTCTGTAGTTTGTAGTTTGCTTTTCTGCCTCTGGGGTTGATGTCTAAGCAGGAAAGGAGGGGCGCATTTGAGGACGGGTTTCCATGTGATTAATGGGACCTTTACAAGCCACCTAGAGCCATCAATCTGACCTCATTCACAAATTACATCCGGGTCCTAGATTATACCCTACTCCTATTGCAGTGGCCTTGACCTACAGTGTTCACCATGGTCCTCATCCCAGCTCTGTGATGGAAGCTTTAAGATCCCTGATGTAAGCAGGCATCTGAGGATCAGAGAGGTCAAGGGTCAAAGTCTAACAGTGAGTGATGCAGAGGAGCTCCAGGCCCTAGCCACTGTGTTATGTGGGTTCAATGAGTTGCTGCTCTGTAGCCATTTAAGTGTGGGCTTCTTCTATAAAAATGCAGGACTTGGTCAAATGCAGTGTAGAAAGAGAGGAAGTAATGGATGGTGTGCACCCTGCTTGCCTGAAGGATAAAGAACAGCCAGATGGGTGCTGTAGATATGTAGAGTCCACATGAAATAGAAAGCCCTTCCTGCTTCCTGTGGCAGCCAAAGGCTGCCAGGCCTGGCAGCTGGGTTTGTTTATGAACACAGGGGCCCTAACCTGAGGAAGCCGACTTGGTGCTGTACGTAAAGAAGAAAGAGGGGGTTGGGAAGGAGACCCAAGTCTAAGTTCCAATGGTAGAGGAGGAGAGGAGGAGGAAGACAGTTCACATCGGGTGAACAAAACAAAAGCAAAAGTCTCCGTGTTTCTTCTGGCCAAAGATGCTCATTTGTTAAGAGGAGGAAAGTACGCGGGGCCGGAAGTCACTGTCGTTCATCAGCACAGGCAACAACATCTGAGGCCAGAGGAAGGGCAAGGCCTGAAGGATCCAAATAGCCTTTGCGGGACAAATAACAGCCCCTGGGCAAAGGAGGAAGCCTGGAAGTCAGGAAGAGGGGACTGTGGTGTGCAGGCCTCTCCAAAGCTGTCACCATCTGTCTGGAACCTTGTGGGTGAGGAAAGACTTCCTCTCCTGTAGCAGCCACCCATGGAGCTCACCCAACTCCACCACAGAGAGCCAGTGTGTGCTTAGAGTATCATCTGTAGTGTTTTCATGATGCTCTGAGGTAATTAAAAAATTGATTTAAAAACAATAGCAACAAATTGCAAAATGCCAAATGTCTATAGGAAGAAAATACAGCACATTTCCACATTACCAAAGGTGTCACTAAATAATGCATGTAGCCTTACCGAAGAAGCAATCACTTTTAGGGATGGAATTGTAAACACAGAACAAAACCATTCTGAGATTCTCCCCACCTCTGTAATTATAAGCCCAACAGGGTCAGTTGATCTGCACACAAAGTGGACTGGAGTTTGAACTCCAATATGAAGACTTTGAAACCTTCATAGATTTAATCAATGAAAACTGAAGCAAATCTCCAGCCAGATGCTATTGGTGGGACCTGAGTATCCCAGAGGTTTCTGTCTGGGTAGTCTTTTCAGATGTGGGATGCCAGTAATTCATCATCTAAACTTTCCCTGGTCACACGGGTAATAACTGAAGATACTTAATAACGTCTAAATTTATTGATAGTTCATGAATTTGTTCCACAAATCTCATCTGTCATTCATAAAGCTAAATTTTTTTCTCCTCTTTGTTTAAGCATAAAATAAGTATAGTCACAACTCTGTGTGTGTGTGTGTGTGTGTGTGTGTGTGTGTGTGTGTGTGTGTAGGGGCTGAACCCAGGATCTTGTACATACCAGAGAAGTGATCTACTTTTGAGCTATACCTACTTATTCTACTTTTTATGTTAAGAATGGATCCCTCAAGTGGGTGATAGTGGCACACACCTTTAATCCCAGCACTCAGGAGGCAGAGCCACGTGGATCTCTGTGAGTTGGAGGCCAGCCTGATCTACAGAGTGAGATCCAGGACAAGGCACCAAAACTACACAGAGAAACCCTGTCTCAAAAAACCAAAAAAAGAAAGAAAGAAAGGAAGGAAGGAAGGAAAGAGAGAGAGAGAGAGAGAGAGAGAGAGAGAGAGAGAGAGAGAGAAAGAAAGAAAATGGATCCCTCACTAAATTGTTTAAGCTGACTTTGAACTTGCTCTTTGGCCCAGGCAGAGGTCAAGCAGAGAAGAAAGGAGAGGAGGAGGGGAGGGATTAGAGAGAGGAAAGGGGATGTCCTAACAGAGCTTGTCTTTTTCGACTCCAGCTCACCCTTCTGTGGTCAGTAGTAACTTCCCTGGTTTATATTTGGGAATAATAAGACAAATGAGATTAAATACTTTTCCCAGAATATAGACTGCAAAGTCCACACTCTTCACACTCTGTCCCACAGCCTGTGGAATCCTGGGCTGTGAATTCCGGTTTGTGTAGCTTATGAGCCACCTGACTTCAGGACTCCCAGTAGGTGAGTGTTTTCTGTTCCCTCTCTAACCTGTGCACCTTTCCTTTCCAGTCCAAGATCCATGCAGCACGAAGCCTGAGTGAGATCGCCATAGACCTCACAGAAACAGGAACGCTGAAGACCTCGAAGCTGGCCAACATGGGGAGCAAAGGGAAGATCATCAGCGGCAGCAGCGGGAGCCTGCTGTCCTCAGGTAGGACCTGCGCCCAAGATACCTTCCACAGAATGGCTTCCACCCAGGGAGGTAGGGAACACCATCCCATGCTGTCCAGATGCTGGCTTTAGTTCCCAGACCAAGCTTTGGAGACAAATGCAGGTTTAAGAAGTTTCCCAAGATACCCAAAGGAGCAGAGGGGGATGAGGGGATGAGTGTAACTTCACAGTATGGGACAAATTGTCTGAGTCTCTGCAGGGACCTCACAGGGATTTTTAGAATGCTGACTGGTGTAATCGGTAACTATCATCAGGAACGTTAGCTCCAAAGGCAGAGAGTGGGGTTTGCTCATGTGTTCTTAAGAGGGGGGCTGAACTGGGGAAGGAGAGGTCAGGGTCAAGCTGCTATATTCTGCTTCCAAGGAGACATCTGAGGCTTTAAAAGGTAAATGAGACAAGGAGAGACTTGCTGTCACAAGAGATGGCTGAATGAGTACCCTGTGACACCACCCAGTTCTACTGTCTCTTCCTGTGAGCATCAGGCAGGTCGTTTTACCATTAAAGATTAGGAAGACTGAATCAAAATTATTTTGGCTTCAAGAGTGGGGATCAAGGATGTAGTTCATTGGTAGAGTGCTTGCTTAGCTTAGTGCACACAAAGCTCTGGGTTCAATGACAAGAAGAGGCATGGGTTTATGGAGGGCTGAGGGAGAAAAAGACAGCCATTGTTTCAGAAATGTGAGCCACGTGTGACTAGTCAATGCCTCTTCCAAAGCCGTGTGTTTAAATGCCTGATTAACTTGAGTGGATGTTTGTTCGCTTCCTGTCGCTGTGATAAACATCATGACCAAAAACAACTTAGGGGAAAAAAGGGTTTATTTCATCTCACACTTCCAGCTGTCAGTCCATTACTGAGGGAAGTCAGAGCAAGAACTCAAGGCAAGAACTGAAACAAACCACAGAGAAACACCGCTTACTGGCTTGCTCTCCCAGGTTCTTGTTCAGCTAGCTTTCTTATGCAGTCCAGGTCCACCTGCCTAGGGATGATACCACCCACAGTGGAGTGAGCTCTGCCGCATCAGTCACCCATCAAGACCATCTCACCAGATATGACCACAGGCCAATCTGATCTGGGCAGTCCTGTGCTTGAGACTTAGACAGATGACTCTGGGCTATGTCAAGTTGATAGCTAAAGCTAACTAGGACAGGAGCCATGTCACCTTGCCTCTGAGCTAGGAAAATAAAAGACGTCTCTACCTCCTACCTGTGCGTAGGGCCAGTGATATAACTATATACAGTGACTGTAAACAAGGGTAACAACCAAAAAGGGAAAGACAGAAGAAAAAGATGAGCTGATGTGTGTTAGCTTCTGGGCTGGTGTTGTCCACTCATAGTCAGAAGTTCGCACCGAATGAGCTAAGGAGGAAAAGTATGTACGCTGTGCCTGGAGTGAGAAGTAGGTTTGCTGTGGGGCTGACAGAGTGTGAACTCAGGTCTCCATGTTGGACAGGCTATGACCCTACTTCTCAGAGACCTAGTAATATGTTCACATGTTTGTGAGCTCTATATAATATGCTGTATATTGTTTGTCTTAAATGAACTGTCAAAATTATATAAGCTTCAGGCTCATAAAAGCTGGGTCTGTCTCTGCTGTACCTCCATGGGGTTGACTTTCTAACTCTGCCCCTGCCTAGAATTCTTCAAAGCTGTTTTATACAAAAGGTGTGCCAAAATGGCCATGACTTCTGAGGCTTAGAAGTTTGCAAAGAAGGCTGGTGGTGATGACGAGTGACTTTAATCCCAGCACTTGGGAGGCAGAGGCAGGTGGATCTCTGTGAGTTCAAGACCTACCTAGGCTACAGAGTGAGTTCCAGGAAAGATGCAAAGCTACACTGAGAAACCCTGTCTTGAAAAACCAAAAAAAAAAAAAAAAAAAAAAAAAAAGTTTGTAAAGTAGACTGTAGAAAATGTTGTCTTTTTATATCAAGACAAGACCATTCAAAACCTAAACATCTATCTGGGGCTGTAGCTCCTCCCAGCCTCCCACTGAATGGGCAGAGCAGAGCCTTTTAGATACAGCATACAGTGGTTTTCCTAATTCCTGTGAAATAGTCTCAGATAAGAGCCTGGATCTATCCTACCTGCCTCCTTCTCTAGTTCCTGGGAATCGAGCCTTGCTCCATGCTGGATTCTTCCAGCTCAGGGTTGTAGAAGTGCAATGTGACCCTTGGTTTTCTCCTCATTCCACAAGAGTCTGTAAGTCTGCATGAGCCCAGGAATGAGTTTATATTTCTACCAAGTTCCCAGATCACTCTGCGGCTGCTGGTCCAGGGAACTGTGTTTTGAAGGCCATTCTTGTTGCTAAGAAGAGACTAAGGTGGTCACGTGGCTTAAGATAATGAAACTCAGGATTCTCCACTTTCAGCTTATGACCTGGTCCATCTTCCTGGGCCCCTCATAACTCTGAGGCAACCTCTAGGGCATCAAGGCAGATGCCTATCAGCATCTGTAGATGAAATTCCTAAGGTGAGACTGACCCCACATAACCATCGGGAATGGCATTTAAGCATCTTTAAAACCGGAATGCAACCCATTTCTATACTGTCATCAGATTGCCATTAACCACCAATCCAAGGGCTGAAAGATAAGTCGCAAGAAAATCTTCCTGCTGAATCCATGCCTGTGTGTAATGTGCAAGCATCGCCCTCTCAGGTGAGATGCTTAGGAACTGATAAATGCAGCTGAGGCCACTTATGGCTGGTACTAGTCACTAGCTTCAGCCAGTCAGCCCTTCTGATGTTGCTAAGCAAGAAGAAACATGGAACACGGAGAAAGTCCCATGAGGAGACCAAGAAACATATCAACCTCTCCCAGGCCATACAAGTTTGAGCCTGAAAAATGTTTGTGAATGCCAGCTGAGGTTCCTTGGGGATCCCCCACGCCCACCCTCATGACTTAGGAAAATAGCTGGGACAATAGAGGGAGGGACCAGAACAGGATGCATGCCATCAGTGCACAAAGGGAATTTCTAGGATACATGGATCTGGTCTCCCTCCCACAGAGGTTGCTGCCTGCTGCCTCTCCTGATTGCTTGCTCTGGGAGGAGGTAGCCCTCACCTGGGGAAAGCCATTGGTAGCCCTACCTGTGACCGACCAGGTTAGTATCCCACTGTGGAGGAATTTAACCCCTGGTCTAAAAACTGGGGCAGCTGGTTAGTCTCCCTTCCTTTTTCTTTCTGTCCTCTTGTCTGGAACATGTTCTCACATGCTTGCTGTTACAGGACAGCTCTGTCTTATTGTGAACACTTGCCAGACCTTCCATGCTAATGTCATTCACAGGGGAGACAGCACAGCATCCAGTTGCATAGACTGCTTCCCCCCACCCTCCTTAGTTTGTGATATCTAATAAATGTTCCTTAAAAGCATATGGAGAGCCGGGCAGTGGTGGCACACGCCTTGAATCCCAGCACTCGGGAGGCAGAGCCGGGTGGATCTCTGTGAGTTTGAGGCCAGCCTGGGCTACCAAGTGAGCTCCAGGAAAAGGCGCAAAGCTACACAGGAAAACCCTGTCTCGAAAAACAAAAAACAAAACAAAACAAAACAAAAAAAAGCATATGGAGAACCTAGTTAGCACAAGAAAATCCCTAGTCCATTGTCCAGCATCCAGTAGCTACTCAGTAAAGTATCAATAAGAAATTTCAGAGACTAGCAGAAAGACCTGCTGTGTGTGGCGAGAACCTTCATTTTTCTGGAACATGTGGTGTCTCTGGCCTCACCAAGAATTCTCCTGAGAATCCCCAAACCTCTAGGGTAAAAGTGATACCACGCTGATCATTAGGAATGACATCCAAGCATCTTTAAAAATAGGTGGAGGGGTTGGGGATTTAGCTCAGTGGTAGAGTGCTTGCCTAGCAAGCACAAGGCCCTGGGTTCGGTCCTCAGCTCTGGAAAAAAAAAAAAAAAAACTAGATGGACATCTCTGTGCTGCTGTCAGGCTGGCATTCTTTGTCATCCTGGTGTTAGACCTTTTGAGGTCACTTGCATCGGCCCCTCAGCCTTCTCCAATATTGTCCCTAGAGCAATGGTGGCCAGCTCTTATTGTTTCTGTTCATCGCCTTCTACACTTCCCAGTGCCACATCATGCATCACCCATCACCGAACCATATGTCAATGCAGTCCTATTTCCGTGATATAAACATTCATTTCGACTCCTAAGAGATACTGGCTTATGCTTTGATTTTGGTCACTTGGGTCCGCCGTTGGGCACAGCCCTCCCCACCAACCCCAGGCATTGCCAAAGAAGTTCGTGCTGCCGAGGTTTGTTTATACTGGACTGTAGAAGCTTGAGTGCTGCAAAAGCCTCCTCTACTGAATGGATGTTTCTGAACTCAATTGTGCAGGGCTGGCCTGAGCCAAAACTAGGGAGGGGGTAATATACACAGCATTTAAAAACACATAGGCTTCTCTGAAAAGAGTTTGAATATTGTATATAGATACAAAATAAAATAGTTCTAAGCTATTAGTAACTTTAAGGGCAGTTTTCCTACTTAAGGATGAGCAACTACCTTTAAAATTGCCAGGAAGTCCAGTATCCGAGGCCTCTAACACTAAAGAAATGAAGGAATGCCATTGTTATCCATTACAAAAATCAGAAGTCTATGCCCACCAATGGCCTGAGTCATTAGTATGAGTGGGGCAGGCGGGGTAATGACTAGCATTTCCAAATGAAAAGCACACATGGTTCTGTGATTAAGTTTAGGGTCAAGACATTTTACAGAGGGGCTCCCAGGAGGATGCTGTAGGCTTATATCCTAGTGGAGACCCACAGGGTGGTGTCTGTCCCATCCAAGTCGAAGCTACAGGACTGTGTCAGTCAAAATCTACATGTGTAGGGCTTCAGGAAATCTGCTGATGGATCCCCAGAAAGGGAGAGAATAAGCGGGACACCTAGTCACAGTGGCCCTTATGAGCCTAGATATTTCCTCCAAATTTGGAGATAGCTTTGGCCATGGGCTTCAAGTAACAAGTTGCTAAGATGTTCAAATACAGTTTGAGAGAACAACCATAAATTCAAGCCATCCATTCAGCCTGTTTTTAGAGCTTGTACTTTCTCTGTCCTCAGCCCACCTTCTCTCTTTCTACATGAGCTCGGGTATAGCCCATTGGGCAGAACACTTGCCTAAAGCCCTCAGTCTTAATCCCCAGCACGGAACAAGAAAGAAAAACAGATCTGCTACAGGCTCTTCGAAGGGTTTCTTCCCCTTCCCTTCCCCCATTCCTTGAAATGTTAGAGGGATGGGTATGGGGGCGGGGGGCGGAGGAGGCGAAACAAAACAAAAACAACAACTATTCTTGGGTCATTGTAGCCGAAGACACATGACCTTTTCTTCACTTGTCTGGAAGTGAGAGTCTAAGACTTGTGTCAGCATTGTTTGGGGGATCTGTCTTCACACAATAGTCAGGACTTCAGTGGAAGTGTAGGCATAGTTGGGGATGATTTTGCTCTCAGGCTATTTACAACAAATGGCATAAGCCTATTTAGGAAATACCCAATGTTCTGCAGAAGAACCCCACAACTTGCTGTATTAGCCACCCAAACCAATATTCATTCTGTGTGTGTGTGTGTGTGTGTGTGTGTGTGTGTGTTTGACAGGGAGAGGGAAGAGAAAGACTTGATATTCCTTCTTCTTAAATGGAAATACAAGACACTGTTTTTTTTTTTTTTTTTTTTTAGTAGAATAAAGGGCCTGAAGTATCCCTTTACCACCAAATGAAATAGTATAATGAGTTAATGGGTAAGACTTTGGCTGTGTAGTTGATTTGGTGGCAGCTGAGTCCTCTTCTGTTTGATCAAGCAGGAACATGACAACTATGGTGATGGGTCTGAGGTTTTAAACGTACAGCCACACCCAGACCCGCATTCTGCTATCATGCCACAGCTCTGACACTTTTCATTCTAGGAAAAACATGTTGTGTTCAACCCTGACCCTGGCTTTGCCTGGGACAAGTCCACCTTCACCATTAAACAATTCCCACATTCTCCTTCTCTGCAGCCACTTCCTTCCATTGTAAGGATGTTTATTAATAACTAGTGTAAAAATGACAACGCCAACTATTTGACTTCTCTCCCCCACAGAGAGGGCCTACCAGCCGTTTGCTTATAGCTGTGTCCAGCTCACACCGCGTGACTCTGGGCAGGTATAAATCATGAGTGTTTCTTGTTTAGTGTCTTTCTTTTTGTCTCCATCCTTTCTCTTTGGTCAGTCTCCTTCCTGGATCTTTCTCTGGCCTGTTAAGAGTTTTCTGTCAGCTACGTGGTACCTCTCCTTTTAGGTCCAAGATGAACGGCATTCCAGAGGCCTTAAATTTGGTCATAACCTCAGCTCTGCTGTTGGGCACAACCTCCCAGGCACTGCCAAAGAGGTTGTTTATGCTGGACAGTGAAACTGGGCAGGCTGCAAAAGCGCTGACTGCCGAATGGATGTTTCTGGACTCAACTGAGCAGGTCTGGCCTGAGAGGAAAACAGAGTGGTGGCCCCTTCCGCTTCTATTTGGTAGAAGGTGGGGCTGACAAAGTCACTTTGGGGGCTATGTTTTGTGCCCTTGGGTGTTACTAGTAAAGGTATCCTTGCCTGTTAAAGAGAACTTAGATTGACGCCATATAGTCTAAGTGAACAGTTTTCAGTGGCCAGGCTTTAAATATTAGAAGAGAGATCTTCGACCTTCCAGACACATCACTCTGTTTCTACTTAGCCAAACTCTGTGTTCAACATCCCTATCTTTGCTGAGAGCACAGAATAAGGATCATTGAGATTTGCAATTAATCTCCAAACCTCTATATTACAATAGACCAACAGCCCTGAAGTCAGCAAGATCAGCTCCCTGGCTTCCTAAGCTGAGAAACGGAACTCATATGCATTCCTCACAAGCTCTGGTTTCAATTAGATATTTTACCAGATGCATTAACTTTTAAATACTGTCTCTCTGTTCACCTCCTTCCCTTCTTCTTGCCCCAGAGCATACCCCCTTTTAAATGGCATTTATATTCTTCCTTTTTGGCAAAAAGTGCCACTGAATCTCCCCAGAAAGCAAAGCCATCCCAGGGACTTCCAGTTAAAGAACTTCAATCTCACTACTCTCCGAACTAAACTATTCCATTTGTAAAATCTGCAAGGCTGATGAAAAGTTCTCCAAGCATGTATGGATCATGTTGGGAAGGACAGCGAATTCACAGAGATGGTCCATTGAGATAAAACGTTGATCCTACCATCTGCCATGTGGCATTATACCATGGGGTCTCCTAGGACATCTTTGATGCAAGGAATTCATCCTTGAGGATTTGTCTTGGGAAATAAATATCTGTTTATCATAAAGGGGAGCCTAACCCTTTTCCCCATATTTATTCCTGGGCATCTGCCAAAACTTTTCCTCACAGCTTCTACAGATCTGCTGGGACTTGGCTGTCTTCATTTAAAAAAAAAAACAAAAACAAAAAAACTTTTCATTTTTCCCTCTCAAAGGCCAGAACAGGCAGCCATTTCCTTTCCTTGCTTTTACAACAGCAGATTTCTTGAGGGGGGAGTACCATTTGTGTTAAATTTCCCCTCCTTCCAAAGAGGAAAGCACCCCTTCCGCCTTCTGGATCCAGGGGGGGGGGGCTGGTCATCAGCATTTGTGCATGAAAACAGATGCATAGGTCCCTGTGTATCCTCAGCAGGATGCGAACTCATATCCGGTGCTGCCTGGCTTGGGATCTTTGGAATGACTGCAACAAATTCTCCATCACTGCTTAGTGAGGTGATCCTTCCATTTGTTCATCAGGAGAGAGCTGCTGCTTGTTCTGCTGCCGCCCTACATGTGGTCTGTCCATACACAGCTGCCACCAGTCTGAAAAATGGAAAATCAGTCCCAAGTCCACGGTAGTATCTGTGATGTTAACTGGCTTCCTCTGAAGATCCCTAAGTACCTGCTGAAAATGACTTTCTTTGAGCAACAGTTTTCATCTAGCCATATCTGTACACACCATATCTTCCTGGGCACACTTAAAGCCCTAAATTCAGTCCCAGCGCCATATAAACCAAGTGTGGTGATGTTCACCTCTTTAATGCCAGGACTCCGTAGGTAGAGGCAGGAAGACCAAGGTCATAGGAATAAATATGGAGTCCGAGGCTAGCATGAGCTAGAGACCCTGCCTCCAAATGTATTTATATAAAACAATATATGTGTTCTTCGTGATCAGCTCTTTGTCCCACCGATCAACTAGTTACTCAGTTAGGAGTAAAATGAGATCATCAACAGTTAAAGTGCTGTATTTCACTCTTCTCTCATCCAAGTAGAGACTTGCTAAGCACTAAGATTTGCTAAAGAACTTACCTGACAGTTGGTTTTCTCAGTGGTCCATCAGAGGGAGGCTGAGCATCCTCAGAGAATCATCTGATAGCGTGGTGGTACTCGTCTTTAATCCCAGCACTCTCAGACGGATCTCGGTGAGTTCGAGGCCAGCCTGGTCTACAAAGAGCATTCCAGGACAGCCAGGACCATACAGAGAAACCCTGTCTCAAAAAACCCAAAAGGAAACAAACAAACAAACCAACAAAAGCTGAGAAGCTATCACCAAGAAACCAGGCCAGTCCCTCAGCGGTCCCCCTGTGCTGTGGGTGCCTTCTCTGGCAACCACAGTATCTTCCATCCTTGTTCATTTGCTTCTCTCCAACCCCTCTAGTGGGGAGTACTGAGTACTGTGTTGTCCTGGGAGATTGGAAGACCCCCAATGGCTTCCTCTCCTTCGGCCTTCTCTTGCATTTTGAGATCAGAGTATGCAGTACAGTGGAAAGTGAGACTGGCCCAGTGCCACTGAACAAGCCCACCAAAAGCCTCTCAAAGAGCACCTGGAGAAGAGGCAGATCTGAAGTCTTGGTGCTTAGGGAACCTAGTTTAAAGATACTGCCTCCCCCTCCCATTGCATCTTTCTATAGATGGAGCTTTGGAGTCCTCACCCTACCCTGAATTGTTGAGTGAAGTTCTTACCTTTGGTGGGTACTTTATTGAAAGGGGGGAGATAATTTCAATGATTTCTCTAAGTCTACACCACTTGTGATAAACCAGCTTCTATGTGTGGGATTTACCTGGTCCAGGCATAGTGTTAAGAGACAGAAGAGCAAGTAGCTATACCACAGCCACCTATCTAACAAATGGCTTAGGCTTTATGAAATTCAGATGTTTTATATCTACCTGGCTGTCCACTTACCATTAAAATGGAAGCCTGTGTGTCCAAAATAGCCTGGTTCAGTTACTTGCAGAGATGCAAGCTAGTTTCCAGGCACTGCATTCCTCCTAAAGGAATTTCCAGGTGTGCAGCGGAGCCAGCCAGCATTTGGGATACCAGCTACACACAGCAAGAAGACTCAGGAGCCATCAAGCCTGCCAAGGCTCTCTAGCTCATCTTATGTGGGTTGAGATTTAAGTTAATTATTAGAAATGATAATTTAGGTAGCGGTAATGAACCCTGCTACTCAAGGCCAAATCTTTACTAATCCTATAACAGCAGACCAGTCACCCACAAATTATATGCTTGCTTCCCAAAATTTAATGTTGTGGTGAGTTTTGCCATTCCTGAACCTTGCGAGTTCTTCAATTGGACCCAATAAATCATCATTTCCTATTGAAAGGTTAGGCAGGGGTGAAGGGAAAATGATGAATTTTTCACTCATGCTGGAAATTCTTTAATCTTTTTGGACTCAAGTTTTCCCCAGGCCTGTTTTTAAAGCCTCACTTCCTTCCAGTATCTCTTTACATCCTTATTCATTTTTTAGAGGATGGAACAGAGAATGCCTCATTAAATTTTCCTGTCTTCAAATGGGATTGAGGATGAGTACTAAGAAGCCCAATTAGGATTCATAATGATTTTTCCAGGTTGCATTAGATAGACACAGCCTGGAGAGGGTTTAGAGTTGATAAGCACAAAGTGGTGAGCCTACGGATATGAAAAACCTGAACCACTGGTAAAATAAGATCCAGCGGTGCGATACCCGAGAATGGCACATCTGGATTCAGTCTATGAGAATCATGAGGTAATGGAGTCTCAGGAAGGATCAAGTGTTTGCTGCAGTTTGCTATTGAATTTGGACACCTGCAACTAAAGCATGTCAGAAACTCAGGAAAGAGTTACAACATGATTCAAAGCTCAGAAGGTAGCTTCCATAACAGAATGATATACGGACCATGGATTATTATTGTTGGTGTTGGTGTTGTTGTTGTTTAACTAAAATGAGATACAAGTTAATTATCGTACCCAAGTATACAACTGACAATATTTATTTGCTCCTGGGGATGCATAAAGATGGTTTGTTCTTATGGTGATAGATGTCTTCAATTTCAAGCTCAAATGGGCCAGAAAGGGAAGAGAACAAAGCTTAAGCCAGAGTCAAAATGTACTTAGACACTGAGAATTCTTCCTTATTAGGATCATAGGGATGTGGGAGGATGGGAACTAAGGGGATATGGGCATCCTGATCAGAGACCTTGAAGAATAAAATAGCATGTTTGTCCATGCTTGGGTCTTGCAGAATTGTTCAATGCAAAGGTATAGAAGTCTTCTAATGTCTTGGTATTCTGAGACATCTTTACCAATCAAGTTAGCCTCCAGTCCTTTGCCTGGCCACTGAACCATCCAAACATTCAGCTGTCTCTTATGGAAACGCAGTTCCTAACTCCTCCACACCACCACCCCAACCACGACAAAGTCCTGCTGGGATTTTTTATTAGGACGGCATGTGTTATGTTGTTTAATTCATGGTGAATCACCATCTATAAAACATTAACATCTGGATCCAGGTCCACAGTAGTCCTCTCTATTTGTTTGTAGTTCTAGCTGTTCCCAGCAAGGTGTTACACTTTCCACGGTAGAGATGGTCATCTTTAACTATGTCAATCTACGTCTCTGAACTGACTTCCTGTAGTACAGGCTAGTCTTGAACTTGTGACCCTCCTGCCTCAGCATCCTGAGAAACTGAGGTTACAGACCAATACCCAGCTTTCTAGGCATGTGAGATGATTGGATGCTGCTGGTAGTGGTATGGTCTGAACCCCCTTGATGCATATTCAGTAATACCTGTTTATTTCTAATAGTTCTGCTAGTGTGGATGTGAGAAGAAATGCAGCCATTAACCTGGCTTTTTCTAGGCCATCAATATGCTTCCCTACCCCATCAAGGTAGAAAGGGCCACTAACCTCACTTTACAAGAAAGCTGTGGCCTTGAAAGTATTCTTTTAATCTATGCTAAATTCCTCCAGTTTGGTTCACAATGTTGCCTTCTAAAAAGTTTTCGTATCTAGCAGCCTGCTGTTTGAATCATCGTGCAGATTGTCTAGCCAGGAAAGCATGGAAAATATGTATAAGTCTTTTGAAAACTATGCATCTCTCTATATTATAGTCCCTCCATTAGGAGAGAATTTTCTCAGGATACAGCACTAAGATAAAATAGTAAACAAAATACTAATTCACTCATGCATGTGTGTGTGCGTGTCTCCCTTGGGGGAAAGGTCAGAAGAAAATACATAATATGAGGGTGACTAGTTTAGCAATTATTTTTATACCTGTCTATATTTTCAGATATTTTACTATGAACAGATATTATCTCTGCACTAAGCAAAAATCGGCATCTTCCAGTAGACAAAAGAAAATTTAAAACCTGAATTGAAATTACTAACATTTACTTGAACTTTCCTTCCCCACCCTTCCTTGTATAAAGTGTATTAAAATTGGCCAGTGAACAGGTATGTGCCATGTCTCAAGATGATCAGAAATGACAGCATTCTTGGTCAAGTAGCTATATATCCCATGTGGGATCGGAATCCACCCCCCATGCTTGGATCACTGCTGCACACCTGACTCATTTCACGCTCCTTGATTCCCGGGGTAAATCCCATATCCGTGGCGTGAGCTCCAGTGGAATTCATTAGCAGTCCAGATGTGTGTCCCCTGCCAGTCGCCTAGTAACCCTGCTGTTTATTGACAGGTTCTCAGGAGTCAGATAGCTCACAGTCGGCCAAGAAAGACATGCTGGCTGCCTTGAAATCCAGGCAGGAAGCTCTGGAGGAGACGCTGCGCCAGAGGCTGGCGGAACTGAAGAGACTGTGTCTCCGGGAAGCTGTAAGCAATTAAGTCTGTGTTGTTTGTCCTGTCATCCATCTTCCGTGTGGACAAAAGACAGGGTGGAGACAATACAGACCGACTTTCGAGAACACAAATGCTCTCCCTTCCCAGTGTTGGCAACACCCTCACCTCCGATGATACACTTTGCTAGAAGCAAGCTATCAAGGGAACACCCGTGTCAGTTAAAGCAGTCCCTAGCTGAATCTTAGGTATGACACACACACGCCCCGAGGCTAAATGACAGTCACTTTAACAGTCTCAGAACCATGCATGGCATACCACAGTGCACAGGACATGTCCTCACAGGACACTGCCTCATTCTGTGCTTGTCCTACGGTTGTCTTCCTTTGAAGGGGCTTAGACCTCAGTTTATTCCTGGGCAAGCTTCTGCTGCTTCTCAGTTTGCCTTTGGATACAATGTAGCATCACCGGAGGTCAACAAAGACAGCACAGTAGTCCCTTTAAACCTGGTGATCTACTCTTTCTTTAGCTCTTTCCTTTTGAGAAGGGACTCTCTTCCTAGTTTGGGGGTGTGGTGGTGGTTTGTTGCTTGGTTTTTGTTGTTGTTATTTTTGTGCTACGGGGGTATTGGACCATGGCTTCTTGCATGCTAGACTAGTGTTCTTCCACTGAGCTATATACCCAGTGTAGCGATTCATTTACATTTTGTGTAAAGCAATGTTCTGTCGGGCTGGAGAGATGCTTCAAGGGATAAAGCACTTGCTTTGCAAGTGTGAGGACTTGCAAAGTTGAATCCTGAGAACCTAGCTAAAAGCCTGGCTGAGTAGAACACGCCAGGATCTCTATGGTATGATGGGAGGCCACCAGCCTAGCATACTCAGTGACAAGTGACAAAAGAGGCCTGGTCTCAAACAAGGTGGACGGTGAAAGCTGATACCCAAGGGCTGTCCTGTGACCTCCACATGCGGCCTATCACAAGTGTACACCACCCCCCTCCCCACACAGAAAATGCCTCCTTCAGCCTGTTTTGGTGAGGATGGGTCCCAATTTCAATAAGTTTGTAAAAGCTCCCACAATCCACTTCGACATATATTGAAATGTCCATTCCTTGGGGGACTGGAGAGATGGCTCAGCAGTTAAGAGTACTAGCTGTTCTCCCAGAGGACCCGGGTTTGATTCCCAGAACCCTATGGCCGCTCACAATTGTCTGTAATTCCAGTTGCAGGGATTTGACACCCTCACACAGATATACATGCAGGCAAAACACCAGTGCACATGACATAAAAAATAAAATAAAATAAAAACAAGAAAGAAAGAAATGCCCATCCCTCCCTTCTAATGTTTATTTCATAACTCTTTGTTAGCAGTGCTTGTAGACGTCACTTCATAGTGTACCATATACAATCATGCATGTGTTACACACGCACACACATGTGCATGTGCCTCACATGAGTGCAGTGTGGGGTTGCTCTCCTGGAAGTGGCTGTGCTCCACAGACCATGACCAAAAGCTCCTCGGGTAAACAGTTCCGAATGGCAAGTATAAAGAAGGTCCCTAACTAAATCCAGGAGGTGAATTCCCCTCCCCCCCAAATAATAATGCTTTGCAGCAGAAAGAATGAAACAGTGGGCCGTAGAGTGAGATCACATTACATTTCAACTTGGCTTAATTATGTCTGGATTGATTTAAACCGGAGCTCGCTCAAGGCAGAACCACATTAGCACAAATCCATTGCAAATCAGGAAAGCAATGGGCCTGGCTGGGGGGAATGAGCTATGTGATACTGTAAATATTAGCAACATTTTTTTATAAAGACTATGCTTGAAAGAGAGAGGGAAAAAAAGTACGGGTTTTGGTGTCTGCCTTTTATAATTTGTAAAGCCTTGTTTTGTATTTAATAAAAGAAGTTCCTAAACCAAGCAAAGAATATACATTACAGCATGTAAGAAACATGTCAAGGCAAGACCAGCATGTACCATAAAAGTTTCACAAACTCAATATAAGGAAATCAAGAACTCCCACTTCCTATAACTTTGAGAACAGAACATGTAACTTAGGCAGAAATAACCCACAGGCAGGCCTTTGTGCACATATGTTTATTTCCACCTGAGTCTCTGGACACAGGTGAGATAAAGCGGCCTCAGAGGCCGTCTGCTAACTCTCTGCTCACAGACCCTCCAGGCTCAAATAGCAGGAAATGCTGTTTAACCCCTTAGGAGGGGAGCAGCTAGAGTGAGGCAGTGTGGGAGCTCTGGTGTTCTACAGCAAGAGGGCCTGCAGCCATGTGTTAAATTACTTCCCTACCATGCGGCTCTGGTTACCTATGAAATCAGATTGAATATCTGGAGAATGGAGACCTTGACCTAGGTATTTTCAGGCAGATGGTGGAAAATAAGTAGCCTCATTTTAAAAATATAGACTGAAACCACAGACATTTTAGAGGTACAAATCCATGGCAATGTTAACAACCTCCCTCTGCCTTTTTATACATTTCAGAATAGGAAGTCCTGACAGTTTGTTATTTATATATGTTAAAATAACAATCTTAGCAGGTTGTTATTTGTAGAAGGCCTAAGCAGGGAGCAGGTAAGAAATCACAAAATAAACATATGACTATCTGAGAAACACTTGAACCCTTTTTTTTTTTTTTTAAGAGAGACTATTGCAGAGGCAGCCATCCAAACAGGGGGGCCATCCAGTTCTTAAATTCTAAAATGCCTATGTAAGGAAAAAAGGTCCAAGGAGCCATATCTAGTGCTGTGAACACAGAAGAGGCCCAGGCGGGGGTTGCTTGTGCACACACATACCACCACGACACACATGCTGGTGTAGTCAGCCAGCCATAACATGGGAAGAAGGGCTTGGGGGTGGGGCCCCTCCTATGAGTTGACTTTTCCTGCTATGGGCACTCAGGCCTGGGCTGCGGAACACAAAACTCTCTATGTGGATGACCAGTTTCAAGAGGACACTTCTGAGCTCTTCCTCGTCACAGCCCCCCTTGTGGCATCCTGTGGCATCTGCATTGATTGAGGGCCAGAAAGCCAGAGCTCGTATTTGCTGAGATGTGCCTGCTGAATGCACACAGTGGTGTCTCCATCCTCTTCTAGTGTTGGGTGGTGACTGCTTGCCATTCTCTCTGGCTGCCACAGTGTGGGGTAGCTGCAGACTTAAACTGACCCTTAGTCAAGTTAGATGTAGCACACTCTTGCACAGCCTTCTAATTCTGAGTTATCCTTCAGATCGTCTTTGCTGTTGAATCTGTCATCTACTCACTATCATTGTGCCCATGACAGAGTTCCAGAATTTCTTTGACATGTATATATCAAATCTATACATAAATAATATATATGCATTTATTTATTCATATATATGTATATATAGAAATCCTCTGTTCAGGTTTTTTTTTTTTTTTTTTAACTAAAACTCTCACATAAAAGTTAGGGCTTCTTTGTTTTGTTTTTTAAGACAAGGTCTTACTATGTAGCCAAGACTGGCCTTGAACTCACAGTCCTGCTGAGTATTGGGGAATATAGGCTTGCAACATCACACCTGGACAGGTCTGTAAGGTCAGCCTGCTGTTGTTGAGTATAGGGCCAGTGTGGAATGGTGGTCGGTATATTCAGTCTTCTTTAGATAATGCAGTGTCCTGGCATGTGCCATACAGATGGCACTGCCCATAAGAAAACTCGTTTGGGAAGAGAGAAAAACAAAAACAAACCAACATCAACAAAACCCCTTAAGTTTCCAAGGGGGGATAGCTGAGGTACGTGCGGAGAAGTTGTGTTCACTGCTGCCCCGTAGCCTTTCTTCACATGTAGTAGATTCACAGGAGACGCTCGCTAGATCAGCAAACAAATGAAAATGGACTACTGGAAAGTCCAAGAGAAGCTCATTTCCTTGACAGAAATTCATCTGGGGAGGGGAAGCCCAGAGCACACCTGTTCTGAAGGGGAGGGAGTGTTGTCTGCCCTCAGTTGCTCACTCATTTTTTTGTAGAAGCTAAATTTCATAACGTGAACTCTCCTTCCTGCCCCCACCAACACTGGAGATTGAACTCGGGGCTTCATGTGTACTGCGCAAGCAGGCTGCCCCTGAACTCTATCTGCAAATCTTTTTGAGGAGGGCTGTTCTGTTTTGGAGGGGTCTTCTGAGACAGGGTTTCATTAGTTGGCCAGCCTGGTCTTGAACTTGTGACCCTCCTACCTCAGCCTCCTGAGCAGCTGGGTTGCAGATCTCTAACATCAGGTCCAGGTGTATCATGAACTTAGTTAGGCATAGTGCTTGTGGCTAAAGGGTCTCACATAATCATCAGGTCTGTGCGTTGAATGTGTGGCCTGGAACAAAGGCAAGCGTGTCCTCTGCTGATTTATAACCTCTCTGAATGGTCTTCCGCACCTGCAGGAGCTCACAGGCAAACTGCCTGTTGAATATCCCCTGGATCCAGGAGAGGAACCACCTATTGTTCGGAGAAGAATTGGGACAGCCTTCAAGCTAGACGAACAGAAAATTCTGCCTAAAGGAGAGGTATGTTCCTCTGATGGTGGAGTCTTTCCCATTATCCCTTTGCATTGTCCTTATTTGCCCCACTTGCTGGAGCTACTAGGTTCTGTGTGATTTCTTCATTGTTTCCAAACGCCAGTGTTTTTCCTTTTACCGTTTCCTGGGTGAACTGGGTAGTTGCTATATGGCTTTTCTCTATAGGCTGATTCTGCTTGCTGTGGTGTACACAGTGGGTCTCTGTTGAAGTTGTTTATCTCCAGTTGCAAGTGGCCAGTTAGGACTGGGGAGAACATTCCAGTAATATGCAAATATACATGTCTTTGTAATGGCCTCCCAGCCCTTTGTTCCTCTTGGTCTTGCCTGAACTGTGGAAGAAAACCTAGATGAAGGGAATCTCCAACCGCAGTCCTTATTGGCTGGGGAAAGACAAAAGGGCCTGCCCTCCACCTTTTTAAGTCACATGGCTGCATGGCATGCATGCTTGTTATGTCATGGCCTCAGTTGTCTGCATTTGGAAAAGCCCCCATTTCAACATGGTTTTTATCTTCTTGGGGTGATACACTGGTGAGGGCTGAGACTGGAGAATTCAGATCCGGAGGATAACCAAAGCGCGGCTGGGTGTGGTGGTGGCGCACACCTGTAATCCCAGCACTCGGGAGGCAAAGGCAGTCGGATCTCTGTGAGTTCCAAGCCAGCCTGGTCTACAGAGTGAGTCCCAGGACGGTCAGAACTACACAGTAAGACTCTCTCTCGACAAAAAATAACAGACAAAGCATCCAGCCTTCGTTGAAGAGAAACAAAAAGCCAGGTTTACCTCCAGGGCTTCCCAAATTTCTTCTGACCAGAGTTGCTTGTAAATAGAATAGAGTTAGTAAATAGAAGACTTAAGACAAGTTCAGGACTCCAGGCCAGGCACATTAGGTATTTTGCTTGTTGCTGGGATAAAATGTCCTGACAAGGGTGGAGGGAGGCAAAAGAGGGAGGTGAGGACACAGACTCCTGGGGAGGAGCATGAGGCAGCAGGTCATGCTGCATCTGCAGTCAGGAAGCAGAGACCCATGAGCACTGTGCTCTGCTCGCTTCCTCCTTCTGTGGAATGGTGTCACCTACATTTAGGGAGGGTCTTCCCACTCCAGTGAACTTAGTCTAGGAAATCCCTCCCAGACACTTGACAATGAAGAGTTACCACCACAAAGGGAAAGAAATTCGAAGTATTCTTAGCTTTTTTTTTTTTTTTTTTTTGCCAGAGCTGAGGACCGAACCTAGGGCCTTGTGCTTGCTAGGCAAGCGCTCTACCACTGAGCTAAATCCCCAACCCCGTACTCTTAGCTTTTTAAGGAACTTGGAAAAAGATAGTCTCCTAAAACAGGGTGAGCATGAAGGTGGAGGGCATGCATTCACGCCCGTGCCTGAGGCCTGTAGTTACAGATCCTTGGAAGCCTGCTGGGCACGGCACCCCTGAATGCTTCATCCAAAGTGATACCTAATCAGGCTGCTTCCTCTTCCTTATGCTCAAGTTCTTGTTGCCGAGTTTTCTGGGTTATCACTAGGATTAAATGAGCTAGAAGAACATTTCACTGGATACTTAGCACATGCCTGATGCTCAGCAAACAGCTGCTGGAAATGGATATGAGATGTCAAAAGAGGGGAGTGATTGAGAGCACCATGTGGTCAGATGTCTTCCCGAGCTGGATCGTCATCACAGCCTGAGCCTTTAAAAAAAGCGCCCCACCTTTAAGGAGGGTCCTTCCCGCCTGGATTTCCCACTGTGGTGTTGCAGTCCTTTCTACTTTTCAAGAACGCTGACTCTAGAGCTCTGAGAAATCCTCGCTGGCCCCCGTGCATCTTTCTGAAATTCATAAGAGGAAGCAGATAGAATTCTGCAGAGCTTCCTCAGACAAGAAGAGGCTCACTCTTGCTCTCTGCTACCCCAGCTCTCCTGGATCCTCTGTTGCTTTCCTGCCATAGACAAGGCATTCAGTCTTGTCCTTGACTCAGTTGAAATATCAAGACTTGTTCTGGATGCCTGCAAATCTCAGGGTCAGTGTCTTGGACCAGAGTTATCATAACCACCCAGGAGCAACTGCTTCAGGGAGCCCAAACTTACAGGCTAGGCTTTGTTCCTGTCCCAAGGCTCTGGGCAGGAGTCCATGTTAATGTCCTTCTTCCTCTGAGAGTTCAAGTGTGGCCAGTACTGGAAGGATCTGGAAGGAGTTTATTGTCCCTCTACGTGGTTCCTTTTAGCCCTTACTTTTTTCCTCCCACTCCTGGTTCCTGCCTCCTCTAGACTTGGAGTGCTCAAAAGTCATCGAAACCAGGCAAAGAGTATTTTCCTCAGTAGACACCCCCGCTCCCTGCTCTCCCAAT
Source organism: Onychomys torridus (assembly GCF_903995425.1). Classification (NCBI taxonomy): domain Eukaryota; kingdom Metazoa; phylum Chordata; class Mammalia; order Rodentia; family Cricetidae; genus Onychomys; species Onychomys torridus. The sequence goes on along the minus strand of NC_050447.1, from coordinate 70,438,441 downwards.
CTGGCCTGTTGTTCTCAGAGGCTCACTGTCGGGCTACGGTAAGAGGAAGACATGTGGAATCCAGGAAACACGAGTCTCCTTTTCCTTAGTTTGGTCAGTCCCTGTCAAACTTTAACGTAACTGTAAATCATCTAGGGCAAGCATATGTGGTCTCCAATGGTCATGTGTGGGTACTGGGAAAAAGGAGCCATTGTGGGGTCATCATAGGTTTATGGAGTATGGGCTTTATTGGAGTCCATATCTCCTATGAGCTCCCAGAATGCACCCAGGCTGCTAGTGCCCTTGCACCCAGCAGATACTCGAGCTCCAGAGTGACTCTTGCTGCTTAGAGCCAGTTTTGATGAGGTGGTTCCAAAGTAAGTCAGCTGACTGTCTTGACACTATGAGAAAATGCCTAACAAGAGGACATAAAAGAGGAAGGTTTCATCCTGGCCCGTGCTTTCCAGGACTATCATTTCACCATGGAGGAGAGCCCGGAGGCCAGAGTGCACGGTGAGCCTTGTTAAATCTTGGCAGCAGGAGGAAACAGAGAAGCGAGGCAGGAGGCGGAGTTACCAGTCCCAGCCCCTCCTACCCCACCACATTCCCAGGCACCTACTTCTAGCTGGGACTCGCTTCCTCTAGGCTACACAACTGTCTAAATCAGTGCCAGCAGCTGGTCGCCAAACACGAGGGCTGGTTTACATCTAAAGCATAAAAACCAGGGAAGAGAAGAAATAAAGAAATGAACTGCTTGATATTTAAGGGGATTCTGCCTTCATCCCCAGATCATAACACACATACATGACCTGCCTCCACCCCTAGTGTGTATACATGTGCAGAGGAGATATCTGGACACTAAGCTAGCAGCAAATGCTCCATCCAGGATACCATCTTCTGGGTCTTCCAGGCAAATCTGGCATCCACAGCCTTATTTCTCCCAGGCCCAGAACACAGGGGAGACCCATCTTGATAAAAAGGGCCAAAGGAAGTGAGAGAGAGAGAGAAAGGGAATTGCATAAGAAGGCAGGAAGGGAGAGAGTCCAAAACCTACCCACGGAGCGGGGGGGAAAACTGGTTTCACTCCCCACCCTCACATCATCTTTGCCTCTCAAATGGCCCAGAAGGGCTTTTATGAACACACAAGTGTAAAAAGAAGCATTAGGGCTTGCAGAAAGAGCTTCCAGAAGTCACAGGGGTGAGTGGGGATGTGTCCTAACATGAGATGCACAAAGATGTATGACAGAGGGCATGCGTGGGAGGATCAGGAGACGGCCACGCATGAGCAAACCCTAGAGGACAGTAGCAGAAGGCTGCTCTGGAAGTCATGCTGTGTCTTATGGCCCCAAGTAGAAAGAAAAGGACAGCGATGGGGGTTCTGAATATCCTCTAAGGCTTGGTCTTCAACAGACCTTGGTAGAGGTGGAAGAAAGCAAGATGGGAAAAGCTGGGCCAGAGGTCTGGGCTAAAGGTGGGCACGGCAGGGTCTCGCTGGGCAGCAGGATCTTTGGAAGCTGTATGCATTGGTTTTACCTCCCACAGGAAGCTGAGCTGGAACGTCTGGAACGGGAGTTTGCAATTCAGTCCCAGATCACGGAGGCTGCCCGCCGCCTAGCCAGTGACCCCAATGTCAGCAAAAAACTGAAGAAGCAGAGAAAAACCTCTTATCTGAACGCACTGAAGAAGCTGCAGGAGATTGAAAATGCAATCAACGAGAACCGCATCAAGTCAGGGAAGAAACCCACCCAGAGGGCATCACTAGTCATAGACGGTCAGTGTCACCCACAAACTCCTGCCCTGCTCCCCGACAACCAGGTCCTGTTAGGTCCTGATCTGGATCCTTGCAGGATCTGAGTAGCCTCTTACCCATGTACCTTATCATCCATCCATCCTAATAATCAAGTGCATGTGGAGGCACAGATGAAAGAGACCATACACAGAACCTCCATGTCACTTCTGACACTCGCCCTGGGGGAACCTGCAGGGAAGATCCAGCTCTCTTTTCAGATGTCACCATGAACTATGGAGGTTACTGTGCTGGCCCAGCCTAGCCACAACATAGCTGAAGCTCTGCAGTGCTCAGAGACCTAACCTCTCTTCCCAAGACCAGAAAGGCAAAGTGCATATCGAGGGTATTGGAGTGAGTCCTTCAGGCCACCACCCTGTCCCCCATCTGTCCCCCTCTGGCTAATCCATTAGCAGGAGCTTCTTATCCCAAAACTGCAGCGTAAGTATTGGACTGTCCCTCGTGGATTGTCTGGAGTGCGTGTTCTTATCCAGGCTCAGGCATTGTGGTGAGGATGCTAAACCTTCAAATACACCAACAAGCATCAAGTCTCTCCCACTGTTACCATCTTTCTCTAGTTCCTCGAATCCTTGGTAATGTGTACTAGTACTCTCCCAGAGGGTACAGGTCTTGAGAATACCTTAGTTCTAAGAAGACAGGAACTGATACAGGGCTTCTGGGAGCTTTGTGGCAGTGGGGGTGGGTGGGTGCAGGGTTTCTGGTTGGGAAAGAAAAGCCCTAATCCAAGGAGAAGCCCTAATCCAAGATGGGTGGTGGTGTGGTTATATAATCATGTTGGTGTACTTAAGGCCCCTGAACACTTAAAATGGGAAAAGTGATAACCTGTGTTATATTTATTACAATATATAGATATAGATCTGTCTCCTGAAAACATGGGTATACTAAGGAGGCAGCGGTGGATTGGAGATTACAAGATATCCAAGTCAAAGCCCTCTGTCTCCTTGGAGTTCATCTATCAAATAACAGGGAGAAAGTGGGTCCCTAGTTGAGAGGGATAGGGCTGACCATAAATGTCATCCTTTTGCTCTAGGAACTCAGAAGTGTCCATCTTTCTGTATCTTATTCTGTTGTCCTCTGCCATGAAAGTGGAGCTCTCCCCCACTTTCTAACAGGGCTACAGTGAGTCAGCCCTTCTTTGCCATCTCCTCCCTTGGGGACTCCTCAAAGGTGTGTGAATTTCCCTGCTCTGTGGAAACATCTAGAAGAACCATCAGAGCTATGTCTGGGAAGAGCAGGCCCGGGGTGCCTATCTCACCGGCTGGCCTCGGGGATCCCCTTCTGAGGCCTGCCTGAATGAAGGCTGTTTTCTTGGGTCTGCCGGCAGCTCTGGCGTCAAAATCATTACCCATGCCAGCTCCTGCTTCCTCTCATGCAAGTCTCCAGCCATTTTTGGTTAACTGCTCAAGGGTCCACCTTCCCTGCTTTACTGCCACAGTGGAGTAATGTTTTCATCACAGAGGCCCATCTGCGTTAGGAGCGAGCGAGTGAGCGAGCTTAGATCCCCAGCAAATGTTTCATCTCAAGAGTTGAACGCTACACTCAGAATCTGAAGACTTTGGACCTTTGCTGACGTTTCCCAGAGAGTAGAGTCACTTCAGACAAACCCTCTTTCCTGGGAGTACCTCAGTTTCCCCAGTAGGAGAGAGGATTGTTTTACTGCCCCCTCTCAGGCATGTTCCTAATTGAATGGTGACTATAAAAATAAGCTTTGGAGAGATCGAGTCTGTATTTAGCATGCTTGTTTTCTCTGCTAATGACTTAAGTTCATTGAGAAACCATTTATTACCGTGTGAGCAAAACTAAGTTCCCTCCCTTGGTTTCGTATCTGTTGACTAACAGTTGCTGACTTCTTTGGTTCGGCTGGTACTTGTCCCGAGCTTGCTCTAGGACAATGATGTGGCTTAAGCAGGCCCCATTGCCTTTCTAGGACCTGCTAAGCCACAGTATCTGGTGAACAAGAGCATAAGCACACAAAGATTAGGACCCATTGCAGAGCTGGGGTGGGGAGGGTGTGCTCACAACCTACCACAGGCACTGTCAAAGGACACACCCAACGGGGAGGGGCAGGCTGGTCTTCTCTGCACACAGGGCTTTGTTTCCAGAATGTGTCAACCCTGGTGGCCTTCACTTTTTGTCTTCTAGATGGAAATATCGCCAGTGAAGACAGCTCCCTCTCTGATGCCCTTGTTCTTGAAGATGGTAGGTTTTCCCATTCCCTGCTCTTAAAAGTGGACTCCTGGTTCAACCCAGATTATTCTGCATGCAGCCTGGAAATGGCCCTATAGACAGGAAAGAGGCAGGTTGAGACAGGGACAGGACTCCTTGCAGGCTCCTTCTCCCCCAGGAGTCACTGTTTGCTCACAGTGAGCGCCACATTGACACCTGTTTCCCAGGGTTAGCCAACCTGCAGCCCTTGTGTTCCAGTAGCATAGAAAATACATATTTGCATGCCCTGAGAACCTGTGGGCCACGGGTTAGACACTACTGGAAATGCATAGCCTAAAAGAAGTATTCTTTATCCAATGTGGCCCAGATAAGCCAAAACGCTGGATACCCCAAGTGATAATCATGAAGTGGAATTTTGTTTTTATAATAGCCAAAGAATATTTTTGGCTGGCATGGTAGCTTTAATCGTGTAAGCACATGAGAGGTGGAAACAGGGACAGGAGGGTCAAACATTCAAGGCCAACAGGAGCAATATAGCAAGAGCTTGTGCCAAAAACAAACAAGGACCTGGGAGTAGAGTCCAGTGCTAGAGCACTTGCCTGGATGTAAGGCCCTGGGCTCCACCCTCAGGACAAAAAAAAAAAAAAGAAGGGAAAATCAGGTAGAAATTTTTTATGTAAACAGAGCCTTCCTCACGTATATCTTCCTTTGGGCAGTCCTGACATACAAGGAAAGAGGTAGCCATTGATTTGGGTTACACAACAAAGCTTGGGACCTACTGGGAGAGTCTGAGCTACAGGAAGGAATTGGCCTAGCTGCACCTCTCCGAGACAGGAGATATGTCCCTTCAGTGACATGGACAACCTTGGAAACTGTTTTTTTTTTTTTTTATTTCCTGTTTGAATTCTCAAATCTGGCAATTGCCAGGATATTTTCTTGGACAGGTCTTAGAAAATGGGAGTTGAAAGCCCCTCCTAACCCTTCAGCAGAAGCAAGCATTCATTCCAAACTTAGAACCATTTCAAAGCTATTCCCATGGTTGCTAAACCAAAACATTGGACGATGAGGGCATTAATTATATGGAAATCTATTAACTGGTAGTTAATTTTTTTGCCCTCTAGGAAAACCTCAGGCAGCCAGTGGTAAGTGACTATTGAGACAGAAAACATAGAAGTCACAGTAATAACGATAATTGCCACAGTAATAACGAGTGCTCTTGATGTGGGAGAAAGCCTAGGGAGCTAGCTATCCAGTTGTCTTGGCCTTGCTATAAGAAATCAGACTGTCGAATTTTTCTGTCTGCTGAATTAAATGGATGGGGAAGACATGGTGTTCCGTGAGAACACAGAAGCCTGTTTGGAAAACAAGACCCCCAGTTCTACCACTGATCTCTGCCACCCTAGTCTGCTGAGGAAGGAACAAGTTGACGAAGTTCCTTGGCACTAGGAGTCTCCAGGGCTGTATGCAGTCACTAGCTAATTTGGAGACTTCGTGATTACAGCTTTGCCCCCACGTCCTAGGCCTCAGACATCCGACAGCTGTAATGGCCTCCTCTTGTGTCCTGTGTTCCCGCTGAGGCTCTCACTTGCTAGGGACCCCTCCTGGCTGATTTTAGGGACAAGCAGGGGTAGACCAGAGCAGATAGCTGGCCTTTGAATTTGGGGGATTGAGAATCAGGCTATGAAAAAAAATTAAGAGTTGAAAATGGATATAGGATCTCATGAATGGTGGTGGGATTTCCCTCTAGCCCCCACCCCCTTCCCTGTGAGCATTTCCTCTCCTTCTGATGCCACTGCACCTCAGGTTCCCATCACCATCTCTCTTCCTGACCCTTCCTTGTCTCTCCTGTCGCTTTTCCCGGGGCGAAAATTGCCGGGATGGCGGCCCTTAAACAGTGTTTTCACCGACACACTTCTGCTTAAGTGAAAGTTTTCTTGGAGCTTTTAGGCCAAATCTCAACTCCTTATCCGGAATTCAAGGTCTTTTGCTATCTAGGCTCACTCAGAAGCCCTCACTCAGAATCCCTCCTCGCTCACTCGCTCGCTCTCCCCCAGCTGAGTGGCACCTCCTGCTCATTACCACACTCCCTTCACCTCCACATTTCTACTTAGTTTCCTTCCTTAGCTGCCCACCCATAGCTCATTTCCTTCCAGATAGCACTTTCTTGTTGTTGTTTTGGTTTTTTTGAAACAGGGTTTCTCTGTATAGCTGTGGAGCCGGTCCTGGAACTCACTCTGTAGACCAGGCTGGCCTAGAACTCATAGAGATCCACCTGACTCTGCCTCCTGAGTGCTGGGATTAAAGCTGGCCACCACTGCCCAGCTCAGATGGCACCTTTTGGTTGGGGATTGTTGTTTGGTTTATAATTGCATCAGGTCCTAGGTACCTCATAATGGTCTTGAACTCATTATGTAACTGAAGCTGACCTTGAGCTGCTGATTTGCTGGCCTCCATCTACCAAGTGCTGGAATTATAGGCAAGAGTCACCATGCCTGGTTAGATGTCTCCTTTGACTAAAAGGATTTGCTTCCTTTGGAAGTCATCCAGCTCATTTATTGTACCCCAGAGATGGCAGGGATAGGGCGCTATTGGGACTGGGACCCTCTTTCCCCAAAACACCTTGATCAGTGCTGAGGCTATCAATGGAGAGGCACTTGCCTAGCATGCATGAGGCCCTGGGCTCCATCCTGGTATCACAGATTTTAATACACCAGAAAAAGATTATAAAGAACTTAAGTAGCTTGTGAGGGAAGCGCGGCTGGTAGAGAACCAGATCTGCCAGCACTTATTATACTTGACAGATATACTTTCATTTTTTTCCCCTCCAACAAATATTTATTGAGTACCTACTGGGTGCCAGCTGTCATTCATTCTAACCCTGAGGTCACAGTGATTAACAGAGCTGATAAAATCCTCAGGAAGGTTAACTCCTCCCCCCAAAGCAAACGAGATCTGTCTAGTGTCTCTTCAAACATAAATTATGGCACAGCTCCATGCCAGAGCATTTGCTTAGCATGTGTGAGGCCCTGGGTTCATTCCTTAGCACCTTAAAAAAAAAGTTAGAACATTAAATACTACGTTTGCCTGTTTAGTATGAAGTGATCACTACTTGGCAGCATCGAATCCAATTCAGACTTTATTCACACTTAACTAAAAGTGATACTTACTGCCCTGTTTAAGGCTCTGCCTTAACTTGAATTGACCAGTAGTCAAGGAAGGGGCATCGCACATATTTTGATGTGTAGTTCCAAGGTGCTGATGTGGTCTGGGGCAAATCTCTATGTTTGTGAAAATGATGACTGATCAGTTCCTCTTATCTGTCTATGCAGAAGACTCTCAGGTTACCAGCACAATATCCCCCCTACAGTCTCCACACAAGGGACTTCCTCCTCGGCCACCATCATCCTCGCACAACAGGCCTCCTCCCCCACAGTCCCTGGAGGGGCTCAGGCAGATGCACTATCACCGCACCGACTATGACAAGTCACCCTTAAAGCCCAAAATGTGGAGCGAGTCCTCTCTAGACGAGCCTTATGAGAAGGTGAAGAAACGCCCCTCCCACAGTCATTCCAGGTGAGTTGGATTGGGACACCCAAATGAGGTCTCTGGCTGCGCTTGAGCAGAATCAAAAGGTGGCCCCACACATTACGGTATTCCCAGAGGGTGCTTTTCCTTCTAGGACTTACAGTTCAGCTTTGCTCACAAAGCCCTCTGCTGTCAGCCTCACAGAAGTACAGATCTGTCATCCAAAGGGAAAATACCAATGGTTTGGCTCACCATCAACCTGTTGGCAGATGGCTTTAATGCCATTAAATTCCACAGGAATTAATTAGGAAATTGTAGCCAGCAGTATTCCAGAATGGCAAAGGAGAATCCAATCAGAGGCTCCCCAAGGTGGTGCAGAACCTAAACCATCTTCCAGGCGATTTCTGGAGCCAAGCTGCTGCAATGTAAGATGCACATTAGCAGCTCATTACTAGGTTAATATCAACATCGTAGAGATGACGACTTGGAAGACATTTTAGGTTTGCTTCTGTAGTTGCCATTTTCCATAATCACACGGCCCCAACAGGGTGCCCGAACAGGAATTTTGTTTCTTGGAAAACAATACCCTGTGCTGACTGCAGAGGTGGAGGGGACAAAGCCTGCTCCAACGGGACAGTGAGAGCTGGAGTCCTGGGCAAGCTTTCCCTACAGTTAGATTCGCTGTCCCAAGCTAGTCAGCCCCACCACTGGGAAAAGGCGCCACACTGTGTGACCAGCATGGCTTCCCTCTGCTTGCAGCAGCCACAAGCGGTTCCCCAGTACAGGAAGCTGCACTGAGGCAGGAGGAAGCAGCTCCTTGCAGAACAGCCCCATCCGAGGCCTCCCACACTGGAATTCCCAGTCTAGCATGCCATCCACCCCAGACCTGCGTGTCCGGAGTCCCCACTACGTGCATTCCACAAGGTGAGTCTGCTGGGCCTTCAGACTACCTGCCTTTCTGGTCCACACCTTGGTACAATAAGACATTGTAGCCCCCAAAACAGGTGAGCTAGAGTCAGACTCCATCCTGCCTAACTTGACCCTGGACACTCATACAGCCAACTGTCCATATCTGGGGACCTGTGGAGCCAGAGAATTCCAGTCTCCTGGAGAGAGCTAACAAGGATCCTAGTAGGAGAGGGGGCAGAAAAACTAGCCCAGTTAATGTGGGAAGTGCAGCAGCCTTGTACACCCCAGGCTAATCTCTGCTCCCCATTCTTCATACACCTTTCTCATGAGCCTGCGTCTGTTCTGGACTCATCTTAATGTCTCAAGGCATACATTTAAAATGATCAGAAAATGGCTTCACTGAATCACAATCCTTTTCTTTCTTTTTGTTTTTTGTTTGTTTTGTTTTGTTTTTTCGAGTCAGGGTTTCTCTGTGTAGCTTTGTGCCTTTCCTGAAACTCACTTGGTAGCCCAGGCTGGCCTCGAACTCACAGAGATCCACCTGGCTCTGCCTCTCGGAGTGCTGGGATTAAAGGCATGTGCCACCACCGCCTGGCTCACAATCCTTTTCTAAGTGCTGTAAAGCCAGATCATGGAAGGTCACTGGTCAGGGCTATGTACTTCTGCCTGTATGCAGTCACGAGTCACTATGAATACACAGAAGTAGCTCTAGTATTTTCAGTGCCATTATCTATCTCTTGTTGATTGATATTGGTGGATATGCAGAGTGGATCAGAGGCAAAGTCTTGATACTACTGGTAGGTATTTGTATCATTCATGTTTAGGGGTTCCGTGTTCCACCAACCCTCCATTTTAGAGTCCTTATAGGAAACAGCCATTGGCGTTCATTTCTGAGCAGTATTTGGTTCAATCAGAGTGTCTCTGTTAGACATTTTGTTACTGATTTGGGTTTTGCGGGCGAAGAGGGTTGTTTGTTTTACCTACCATCAGCATTTTAAAGGAGTTAACACTTAGAACGTAGTAATTCTTTGGTTCCCTAGGAAGCAAAAGCCCTATTTTGGATTTTAGTCAACACTTTTTAGAGGAAACCCTGTGTGAATCCTAGCTGTACTTCCACTTCCCTGGCTCCGCCTCCAGGGACTCTTAGCTCCCTTCCTCACCTGGGACCTAGGGAAGTACCTGGGTTTCCAGGGCAAGAGGCCCTGAGCCTCATAGGCTTTTACACTCCAGTCCTACGGCTTTCAGGGGACCCTTTGACCCAGAACCCCAAGACTAACCCTGCGGTCTCCCCACAGGTCGGTAGACATCAGTCCCACGAGACTGCACAGCCTCGCACTGCACTTTAGGCATCGGAGCTCCAGCTTGGAGTCCCAGGGCAAGCTCCTGGGCTCAGAGAATGACACCGGGAGCCCCGACTTCTACACCCCGAGGACTCGTAGCAGCAATGGCTCGGACCCCATGGATGACTGCTCTTCGTGCACCAGCCATTCGAGCTCAGAGCACTACTATCCGGCACAGATGAACGCCAACTACTCAACGCTGGCTGAGGACTCGCCCTCCAAGGCGCGCCAGCGCCAGCGGCAGAGGCAGCGGGCAGCAGGCGCCCTGGGCTCAGCGAGCTCCGGCAGCATGCCCAACCTAGCAGCACGCAGTGGGGCTGCAGGCGCGGGCGGCAGCGGCGGCGGCGTGTACCTGCACAGCCAGAGCCAGCCGAGCTCGCAGTACCGCATCAAGGAGTACCCACTGTATATTGAGGGCAGTGCCACACCCGTGGTGGTGCGCAGCCTGGAGAGTGACCAGGAGGGCCACTACAGCGTCAAGGCGCAGTTCAAGACCTCCAACTCCTACACAGCTGGCGGCCTGTTCAAAGAGAGCTGGCGCGGGGGTGGCGACGAGGGCGACGCAGGCCGCCTTACACCATCGCGCTCCCAGATCCTGCGGACTCCTTCGTTGGGGCGTGACGGCGCCCACGACAAAGGCTCGGGCCGTGCTGCAGTATCGGACGAGCTGCGCCTGTGGTACCAGCGTTCCACAGCCTCGCACAAGGAGCACAGCCGCCTGTCGCACACCAGCTCCACCTCCTCGGACAGCGGCTCTCAGTACAGCACCTCTTCCCAGAGCACCTTCGTGGCGCACAGCAGGGTCACCAGGATGCCCCAGATGTGCAAGGCCACTTCAGGTGAGCAGAGTGGCGGGACTGCGGTGACCTGGGTAGCCTGTAGGTTGCCTAGACTTTGCAGCCAAGAAAAGGAGTTATTTATTCTGGAGGCCTTGCTGTGGAATGTGGGAAGCCCGTGGCTCTTATCCCAACACTCATGTTGCTTCCTTCCTTAACCCAGGCACAGAGCAAGCTTTCCGTTTGCCCCTCCAGTTAAGGACGGAAAGCCAGGTCACATCTCAGGGTTTATCCTGCTAAGGGTGCACCCTTTTCCTGGTGAAGAAAAATTCTAGTGTGTTAGAGACCGGAGTTATAACCTTGCCAAGGTTGGGTTAAAAGTGAGTCCTGGATCTTGAGGCCATAGGGGAAGAAGTGTTTACTCTCCGAACCTGACAGCTGTCCTACATAGGTAGCTTGGCTGCTCCTGGCTTTTCTATTCCAATGATGTCCTGACACCATCACAAAGTGATTTCTTTTTCACAGAAATCACAAAGGTGCTTTCAGAATCCTTGATACTGTGTCACACTGAAGTTTGAACCCAAAACACTGTGCAGTGCCAAATTAAGCAAAATCTGGGAGAACTGTCCTTTCCCTTAAGAAATGTCTCTATGAAGTAACAATGCTAATAACCAACATTAACTTAGCACTTCCTTTGCTACATCGGTGATGCTCACTTGTATACTCATACCACTTAGACAGCGGTAAAAACAAACCAAACAACAACAACAACAACAACACTACAACCCTTCCCTCTAGTAGGCAGAAAAGGAGGGAGGATTCTGAGACAAATAGTAAGCAGTACAATAAAACGAGAACTGGGGACGAGTGTCATCTGGAAGGTAGTTTGGAGCCTGGAAGGAAGAAGTACTTTCTGCCCCATATCCCCACTGCCCTTTTCATGAGAACATATATGCCAAACAAGTGCCAGAGACTAGACCACAAGTGATCTAGTCAGTCCTGGGTGTACCATAGCCTATAAGGTCCTACACCTTCCTCCTGTTCTATTTATTTATCTAGAAACCAAGCCGCTGGCTTCCCACCAAGATTCTGAGAATGGATACATTATGTGTAGCATCTGAAGGTCATGATCACTTCTGGTCCTCTAAGATCCAGTGGTTAAGTACCAATGGCAAAAGGATAGGATTGTTTCATCCTCTCAAAACCGCCGTTTATGTGGATCTGCTTTACTAAACGATAGTGGGCAGATATTATTACTAATATTTTAGTAAATTGTATCTGAGGTTGACAGAAGGAAAGGATTCCACCCACCTGTCAAAATGCAAAGGATGCATTTAAGTAGGATTTATTTGGTGCTAAATTCTCCTAACTAGATTACTATGTGTTCTACCAACAGTAAACACCTACATTTGGATGAGCTGTTAAAACTCGGTTCATTTAAGGGTTACTGAAGTGGCAGCTGGAAAATCTGAGACAGCAGAGGGCTTTCTGGAGGCCCCTCCTACAATAAAGCATGATCCTCACATGGGGCCATGTCTAAAATGTCATGAGGCAACCCTCTATGCTCAGGTCTCCACCACAGAAACATGGGGCTTCCCATTCTCAGTTGGCGAAGTCACCTGTGGCCTCAGTCAGAACAGAGGAATGTAGTTAGGAGGAGAAAATACATTTGGGGGTAGAGGGTATTTCTCACTATGTCATGGGGTCAGAGACCCCGCCTACAAGGCCACGTCTGGCAATAGTAAAAGGTGAGTTATGAGCTCCTTCATCTGACCTGTCTTTCCGTGCTTTCCCCACATCAACTACATGCAGCTGCCTTACCTCAGAGCCAGAGGAGCTCAACACCGTCAAGTGAAATCGGGGCCACCCCACCAAGCAGTCCCCACCACATCCTGACCTGGCAGACGGGGTGAGTTGTCCTTTGAAGTGTTGACTTGGGTCTTCTGGGCTCTCAGCTGTACCAGCTAGGAAGACCAGCAGCAGCATCGAGCTCCCAGGGATGGAAGGACGCCTCGGCAAATGAGTGCCAAGGCGGCTCAGGCTTCCTTTCGAAAGAATTTCCCCATACTGCTGTCGCCTCCCCAGCTGGCCTACTGGGGGATGGACGGGGAAGAATTCTACATGGTTCTATTTAAAAGTAGGTAGTGATTTCCTGGGATGTAGGAAGGCAAACGAAGAAGTGGATTCAATTCCAGACAGCATTGGATTTTTCCAAGGCCAACTTGAAATGCCAAGCAAAATTGTCAAAGGTGGGAGGGAGTACCCTGAGCCTGATATTACACATGCTTCTCAGTGTAGTCACTGTCTTAATATCGGGATGCATCCTGAGCAAAAAGGGCTCCTATCTAGGTTAAGCAGTTCTCCATCAGCAAAGGGGATCCTGTACCTTGAGACCTTTAAGTAAAGGCTGCACACAGCAAAATAACTGACACTGGAAGTCAGCTTTTGTTTGTAGCTTTAAGTGTGTGGATTTCGGGCAGAAGCAGCTGTGGCTGGTTAGGATGCCCTGACCTGTCAAAGGGTCAAGCAGACACAAGTATCCTGCTTTGTTCTTATCACACACTGTCACTTTCCACCCCACGCCTCTCTTCTGTCCCTGCCTCTCAGACTACGTTCTGTCAACACCTGCTGGTTACTGGAAATGGGCCCCATACCCAGCTCAATCCGCAGCTTTTGCTGTTGGGCATTGGTGGGCATGTCTGGGAAAATCTGACAGCTGTGTGCTGAATTATGAGAAAACCACAGTCCCACACTTGGCATCTTTATTCCTCCACATTTATCTACAGTGAGCTGACACCAGGCCTTTTCTGGAACCTTCATTTTTGGTGGAGAAGAGGAGAGCATACACTGAGTACTGACATGAACACAGAGGCTGCCAGCTTTTCCAAACATAAATGAGTTTCATGGAATTCTGTCTGTTCCCTGGCAAGGAAAGGATCTAGATCTTTTGGGTTTACAAGTGAGACAGAGACAATGAGTCATAAACCTTATGTTCTTCTGGTGGGTCCTAAAATACGGTCCCCAGACCAGCAGTTTGGGCTTCACCCAGGATCTTCTTGGGCCTACCAAAAACTGAATCAGAAGCTCAGGGGTGGGCCCATTGGGTGTATTTAAATAAGCCCTCGGGTCATTAGGATCAATGGTTGGACACCCACTGAACCCACCCCATGCTGCCTCTTTACTCTTCAAATTAAGAAAACATACAGCCTACAACTATAGTGTTTTTCATGTCTGCTCCTCAGTGTGGCTTTTGCCAGTAGCTACCTCTCTGTTTATATTACAAGTCACTGACAAGTTGCTCATACCATCCTCTCTACAACAGTAGCCTCTGAAGTCAGACAGCTTCTTGGCTTAGGGTCTAAGAGTCTCCCAGGATTAATTCATACAAGAGTGACACATCTGTATACCTCTAATGGCTAAACCATATCATCCAAATAGGTCTCTTGGAATCTTCTGTGGACCCTCGCAAGTTTCTGGGCCATATCCAGTTTTATCTGATCCACTATTTGCATCACTTGACTAATAAACAGGCTCTGAAATTTACAAGCATCCATCCCACGCCCACTCAAGTCAGCCCTTGTACGTGCTTCCTTTATCACATCTAGCCAGTGAGAGCTCAAAACAAAAAGATACTGTCCTTGAAGTCCAGTGTTTTGCCAGACTGAATTGTTCGAGAATAATGTGATAAGAAAACAAGACAATGGGTAACAATTGCCACCACCCGCCTTCCTAACGTAACTAATGAGGTCTTGTCCCTCCGTGATGGAGACTCAAAGTTCTGCATGCCTCTTACTGTGCCAGATAACCAGTGGGTCTCTCCAGGGTGTTGATAAGCTACTCATGGTGTGTGCCGGTTCTTCTATGTAACATGAACTCTCTTCTCTTCCTCCTTCCGCTCTCCTTTGTTCAGAGAAGCAACAGAAAACTCTCCCATCATGGATGGGTCTGAGTCTCCAACTCACCAAAGTACTGATGAATAGAGGTATTGTAAGGGAACGTTTTGTTCTTACTGCCCACGAGTGTGTGATCCAGATGTCCTGCATATGTGCTGCTTCTGCCCATGTCATAGTTTCCAGTAGGAAATGTCTGAATGGTGTGGAAGCTGTTATTTTTATGTTTTATTTCTAGATACATGTGGAGCTATGTGTTTGGATGTGTGTTTTTACATCAGATGTAGGATAGTCCACATTCTCCTTCCAAGAAGAAATCACTATAGTATATTTAGACTTGCTAGGCTTTAAATACAAACAAAAGATAAGTTGTAGAGGTTTTCTGTTTATCAGGTTTGTAAGTAGTATCCACGAAAACAGCATCACTGTTGTTTAAAACAAAATTGAGCCCTGAGTAAGAAACTGCCACATACAAGTATTGCATGCTCTACAAATTTAAGTCAAAATGCTAAAAAAGACCCAGAGGCGAGAGATGCCTTTTAGTTCTCACACACACTTCGTGAGCCTAGCTTTAAAGAACTACAGTAAAGCAGGGAGGCAGAGGAACCATTCCAAGAGCAAAAACCACAGGCGTGGATCCCAGCAGGGCTCTTGGGAGAAGAGCAAAGAATCCCGTATAGCAGAAGAGAGCAGCACTTTAGTCTGGAAGGCAGGACAGGATGAGACCATGAACACTTTTATAGTTGGCCAAAGGGGATTAATCCGGAAAGCAGGGGAGGAAGATGGACAGACAGCTCATCCTCTGGTGACAGTGAGGGTACTGCGAGAGAATGATGTCACAACATTTTCAAATTTGAGTTGTTTTTGTCCTCCAATATGAAGGGATTCAAATGTGCTGAGTGATGGTAATAGAGACCTGAGAAGCACACTTAAAAAGCTCATGTGGGAATGTGGTTTAATCAGTTCAAAATGAACTAAAGATAATACTGCTGGGCAACAGCGGAGTCAGGATGACACAGAGGTCTTATTACCCTGGCTTTACAACCACTGGCCTACAGCACTGTTCACTAACCCAAATATGTCCAACCAGTTGGCTTGGTAAGTTACAACCCATATCTCAATTCACAGTGTATAGGGAGATAAGGCATCATTCAATATTTAGTTATTACTCATTTTAAAAAATGATTTAACCTCAGACTATTTAGGATCCAACATACAAGAGATTCAGATATGTTCTATGACATTGAGCTGTGTGAGATGGTGTTTTCCAATATGTGTTCTATAGGTATGAACAGGTGATACTGTGTGAGACATTCTAAGTGAAACAAAGTAACGCATTACTTCTCAGAGCCTCTGGTATGTGCTCACTGTACACTATAATTGAACCCACATCACACTGTATCAGAAACAAACTTCTAGAAATTTCTAGGAAGCTGTACCAGTATTTTCTGCATAGGAAAGTGAAGCCAACCCTTAAGCTTAAGCAAATGAACATGTATAAGCTGCAAATCTGGGAAGCTGAGGCAAAGCTAGGGCCAGAGCTCCCTAGCTGTTCCCATGCCCACTTCAAAGTCAAGGGCCATTTCTGAACCAGTGAGTGTGGCTGGAGAGCCTACTGGGCAGTCCTAGGCCACGTGTTCCCTCTAGTAGGCATAAGAGGACTATGAAGGGACCAATCCCTGGAGCCATGCACATCTCCAGCAGATTCCCATCACCTTTCCTATTAAAAGTTCTTGGTTCTTTTGACAGAATTTATAAAAGCCAGTTTTGTAGTGGCGAGACATCATTTGAAGAATGAGTATAACTGCATCATCCACTCATTTACCCCCCAAACATTATATGCTAAGCATGCTTTCTACCACGGAGCTATAGGCCCAGCCCCTGTATGTTTTTAAAGATACTTTTATAAAATCACAACATTATTGATTTAAAAAGCATAGCCAGGTGGTAGTGGCACACACCTTTAATCCTAGCACTCAGGAGGCAGAGGCAGGCGGATCCCTGTGAGTTCAAGGACAGCCTTGTCTTTCAAGACAGCTAGGGCTACAGATAAAAAGACACCCAGGACCAGTGTCCTTACTAAGACAAGCCTTTGCTTCTAAAGCCACATTTAATCTGAATTAACCTCATGGACTTCCAGTGTTCCAAGCACACGGCTGCCATGGAAACCTACCAGAATAGTTGGAGATAGCTTGGGATTTTTCCAGCTTTCACAGACTTTGCTAGGTCTGACAAGGGACATTTACAAAGTATTAGATACTCAGCGTATTCCTGGAGAAGTAAGCAAATCAGGCAGTAGTGAGAGGCTTTTGAGATTCTCTTTAGAAGGAGTGGGCATCTCTTCCGGGTACCCATTCCCTAAGTGTGCCCCTGGCCCCAGGCATGGGAACTGAAGGGTAACCTAGGGACAGTTAGAGACTCCGTTAAGTAAGGCTGCAGCCACTCACCTGTGTGAGCACTTGTTGATACCTATCAATCACCCTAGGTAATAGGGAATTAGGTTAGGGGAGCTCCCATCTAACCTACTAATAATACTTATGCAAAGAACTTTCTGTTTTCTTCCATGTATACTTTTCTATGCAGAGAAATAGATTTTTATTTTATGTTTCTATGTATATTGTTCTACATTGAGAGAAATAGATTTTTATTTTGTACTATTTTGGTGCTGAGCATTAAGCACAGGACCATTATATGCTAAGCATGCTTTCTACCACGGAGCTATAGGCCCAGTCCCTGTATGTTTTTAAAGATACTTTTATAAAACCACAACATTATTGATTTAAAAAGCATAGCCAGGTGGTAGTGGCACACACCTTTAATCCTAGCACTCAGGAGGGAGAGGCAGGCGGATCCCTGTGAGTTCAAGGACAGCCTGGTCTTTCAGGACAGCTAGGGCTACACAGAGAAACCCTGTCTCAAAGAACAAAAAAAGGCTCACATTTCAAATGTTCTTCCAGGACAGTGATAACTTACCACAGAAGTGCAGTTAACCCTTGGGTCTGATGTAAGGCAAACCATTGACCATAGTGTAGGAAGTCATCCTGAGGAATATAACCCCAGGGGCTCCTCAGCTGGCTTCACCTGAAAATCATGGATGGGACTTTGAAAGTTCCCAGTAGTGCACTCCCCATGCCAACCTCAGCAGAGCCAGACTCAGGCCTGGACACGAGCATTTCTGAGGACACCATGTGCTCATTGTTACCTGGTACTTCCTTAGGTTTCAGAGGTCCCTTGATGTAATCTTGGTCTCCCAATGCCTTCCATACACCAAGTGCCATGGAGACCGCCACATCTCACCTATGTGGGGCAGGGAGGACAGCCCATCTATGGAGGGCATGTCACCCCCATGTACCCTGAGCACAGCCCCACCTGTACTCCTCTCTTCTAACTCGTCATCTCCCTTTGGGTCCACAGGAGCTACAGTGATAGCTGCTTCCTGGATTCCTCCCTCTATCCAGAGCTAGCTGATGTCCAATGGTACGGGCAGGAAAAAGCCAAGCCCGGGACCCTCGTGTGAGCCAACCCGGCCTCTTCTGATCGCCGCACGCCATTTTGAGTCACCTCACTGCCTCTCAGTTGCCTTACCCAGACACACTGTCACCTGCACCAGCTTCGGCCCTTGGCACTTTTTTTCTCCTGTCTCCATATCCCCTTCACCCTCAAAAACCTGACTGAGGAGACATTTTGGAAGGTTCCGATCCCACTGTGTGTCCCCTGGCTCTCTTACCCAGAGAGCCAGGCAACAATCCTCACTGGCACCTTGGTGGTTTCCCCTTGCCATGACAGCTCCAGGCCAGGAACTGTCAGGGAAGCCAGCACATGCAATCCTGTGGAAGAGAAGCGTCGGTAGAGAATGGAAAACAGACTGACCAGTGTGCGGAGACCTTGACACTGCATCCAGCTGCCACCTTAGGCCAACTGAGCGCTTCAAGAGGAGGATGTCTCCTGGGGATATTCAGTTTACACCTGAAATGTCCTGTATTCTGTAACAAGACAGCCTGAAAGAGTACCTACGGGGAAGAGTGAGAAAGAAGACCAGCGCTTCGGAGACGCATTGGAGGGTCACAATCGGTTCTATGCTGCCAAAGATTCGACACATTCAACAATAAACAAATTGGAGGGGCCAAGAGGAACACACTGTTTCTGCAGTGAAATTTCTTTTCAGTTCTAAACTGCTTCTATGCAGCACAAGTGAAAAGTCCACCATCTGTAAACCATGTCCAGTCGTGACCCGTCTCCTGTCAGTCCATTTCTCACTGCCCGAGAGCCTGGAAATGAACCTAATGGGACCGTGAAGAGGGAGGAGGCTTGGCTGGCAGGCTCAGAATCTGGCTGGCTGGACATGAAGGAGGAGCAGGGCACTGTTAGGACCGCCTGATACAGGGGCCCCCGCCTATGTCCCCAAAGCTGCTTTCCTTTTGGGATTGGTCAGAGCTAAAGGTGACCACTGCCAAAAGTAGTTCTCTCTTGTTAAAACAGCCAGTAAAAGTGTAACCTTTCTTTTTTGTACAAGGCATTTCGTTTTCTTTTTTATGGGAAACCAAGGGAAAAAGCACATTGCAGTCTATTCAAGTGTTTTACTCTCGTGGCTCACTGTGTTTGTCGACACTTGTGTGACAAAGAACTCAGATGGACCTCTCCTGTAAGTCACTTAGTCAAAGAACCCAAGTATGCTCTTAGGTAGGAAGATTGTTTTTTAAAATGTGTCTACCAGCCGGCAGGCAGAGCAGAGTTGAAACAACTCAGCTCCCAAAGGGCCCATTCACCTCCAGCAGTATCCATGACCTTGATTTACCACCTCTATCCACAGATACCAAGAGGCAAAAAAAAAAAAGAGAGAAAAAAAGAGAGAAAAAAAAAAGCATGCGTGCAAGCTGTTCGTTTACATGTGTTTTGAGCTATGCTTAACACACAACCAAAAAGCCATCAATCTTCAAAGGCCTCAAAATTTTATAATAACTAACCAGTCTTAGTTGGGTTACTCAAGAAGGCACAAAAACCAAAAGAGCTTCCATGGAGGCAGTACATGTTAATATACGTGGGGCTTGTGGGGGGTCACCTTTGTAATGATTTCCTGTGGGAAAGGCATCCAGGAACAGGAGCCAGGATGGGAGTACTTCTGTGGGAAAGCAGATCTAAAAGTTAGCTGTGGCATCAAAAGAAAAACCTTTTTGTTCATGTAGATGAATCCAAGAACAATAGACTCCACCAGACCAGGAGGGTAAGAAATGGACACCAGAAAGGACTATCCCTGTTGCTAACTCTGCAGTGGTTTGGAAAGCTCTGGAAGCCAAGTGGGAGCATTTACACCAGGCAGAAGCATCCATACCATGCGGTCTTAGGCCTCCTCTGCCATTTTTCTATGGCCCATTCAAGGCTGGGTACCCCAGAGCTGGGCATGGCTGGCTTGATGATTCAACTTTCAGAAACAGTACTCTTCCTGGACACTTCAAGGGTAACCCTGTAGGATTGGTGGAAACTGGGTAATGGTACAAAATGAATCTGGGGCTTGACAGAGATGGGGGCTACCATTTTTTTGTTTTTTGTTTTTTTTCTCCTAGTATGATGATCAGATCTGCAAAAGGCAGGTTTATTCGGGGATTTTTCCCACCTATCTTCCCCAAAAGGAAATGTGACACATTGGGTTTTTTTTTTTCTTCCAAAAGGAGATGCCTGAATAATTAGACTGAACTATGGTGCAACAGGAAAAGTCCAAAGGGAAACAACGAACAAGACAAGGTTACATAGTTACAGGTTATAACATAGACCTATGACATAGTGTGAAAATCAGTTCTGAATTCCGTTGGATCAATGAGAGAGGCAGAAAGAATCTAAAATGTAATAAATTTGGGAGCAGAGAGGAATTGTATGGGAGCTGTGAATACCATCAGGATAGTCTGGTAGTAAGGACAGAGATTAAGTAAAACAGGTTTTACTGTTTAGCTGTGTTCAGTTAATACAATGTACATAATAAGCATTAGTCCTTTGAGACTGACATGATAAATGGTCAGTGTGGTGGTGAACTCTAGGTGTTGTATTCAAGCACCTGCAAACGCTTTACAGATCCCTATTTCTTTAAAGGAAGAGGAGCTATGAAGCCCCCAGTCTGATCTAAAGCCCCTATTGGATTCTTTGGGTACATGTAAGAAATTGCCTGTTTCAGCCAGAAGACTATGTTGTGAGCCAGGTTGGTTTATTTTGTTATATGCAGGTGAGTGTTGAAACTGTTAAAATCCCAATTTGTTTTCATTCAGTATTAGTTTAGTTCTAAATATAGCAAACCTCATCCAGGTGCTATCAGATGACCAATTACTGCTTAGTTAACTAGGTGTAAAGTTTTACATATCCATTCATGTCAATAGTTTATTACAAGTTGTGTAAAATGGACTCTAGTTTAATAATGGGGGGAAAAGATTAGGTTGCTCCTGAAACTGACTGTAGAGCATGTAAAATGATTTTACTGGATTCTGTTCAGCTGTAATCAATGAAAACGATGTATGTTGTAGACAAAGTTGCAGAATTAAAAGAGAAATCTGCTTTTAATTTATTCTTTTTGTATTAAGAATTTGTATAGTACCTTTACATTTTGCAGAACAGTGTTGTCAACACTTATTAAAGCATTTTCAAAATGAAAACACCCCAGGCGCCTCTTGGACACTGTTTGTTTCTAAATGATAAATGTGTAACCATGCTCCAGAAATCTGTATGTCAAGTGCACTGGGCCCTTTTTTAACACACACACATACACACACACACACTCACATCACAGTATTCCTTTTGGTTTGGGCTTGTTTTTTAGTTCTTTTTTAGATAGTCTCATTCTGCAGTCTGTGCCAGCCTGGAACTTACCATATAGCCCAGGGTGGCTTGGAACTCACAATCTTTTTGCCTCCAGCCTGAGTGCTGGTATGTACTACCACAACCAGCTATGCATGGAACTACTGGCTTGCCAGATGAGAAAGAGAAGCTTGTTGACTTGGTAGAGGCTAGTTTTCTATTAAATTATCTACCCTCTAAATCATACCACTGAAGCAACAGCCTAGTGCATTTACAGAAGTACCCTAATTAAGGTATATGGCTCCTGGCTTATTCAGCCGACTGCTGCAATTGTATCTCTGACCCCTAACCTAACAGACATCTCTTTCCTAGCAGGAAACTAGAAGTCTAGCCTCCAGGAACACCCTGGATGGAAAGCCCTTCCTGATCACTAGAGCAAGACTAAAGCTGGCCAAGAAGAGTAACAATGCACTAAGAAGCTGGACCTGTCTGAAAATGAGCTAAAGGGACAGCTGACAACTTCCTGAACTCTGGCAACTGCCTGGGAAACTTCTTAGGGGAGTATCAGAGCATCCCAAAATAATCTACACTGGAAAAAGAAAAGGCCTCTTGTAAACATGCATAAAGGTGCCAGAAATGAGGCTACGCTCTAAGCTCCATCACACGAAAACAACTGAAGCCTAGGAAGATGGCACTGTCTTATGCTTCCTGTCCCTTTTATACACGCATGCACACACGTAGGTGTGTGCACACAAACACACACACATGTACACAGTCCTTCTTCCCCTCTCTTTATATCATATCAACAAGAGAATACTAGTTTCTATTTTGATTCCCAGAGAACACAAAGTAAACACCCGAATCCTGTAGAAAATACTAAAAATATCCAGCCCTTGACTTCCCAGAATATCTGTTAAAAACACTTAACAGAAACTATCCAAAGTGGCGTGTGCAGACCCACTTGAGGACTGGTGAGCAGACGGCAGCCTCCATCAAGGCACTGCACACTGGTACAGAACCCATGTCCTCTAAAGCTTAGGGGTTCGTGGATAAGGCAAAGAAGAACAGGATCTAACCAGCAAGGGACTCTACTGCATTAAACTGGGAGGAGATTAAACCAATTCCCAAGGATACCAGAATAATCGATATGTAAACAGGAGCTCTCTCACTCAGACCTTGTTCGAAGAGTTGGCCTCTTTGAGGGCAGAAGAAGGTAGAAGAGGCAGTGAGCTCTAAGCACTAAGCCAAGCTCCCAGCTTAGTCACTTCTATTCAGCCAAGATCAGAAAGGTCAACATTACAATACTATCGATAAGTAATTGATAAGGTCTAGAGGTCTAGAGGTGTGTGTGTGTGTGTATATATACACAAACACACATGGGGGGGGTGTTAAGGAATTTTTTTTTTTTTTTTTTGTAGAAACTTTTAAGATTCTATCCCCGTAAGCTAGTAGGCTCCTTTTTTCTTTCTTTCTTTCTTTCTTTTTTTTTTTCCCCCAACAGGGTTTCTCTGCGTAGCTTTGTGCCTTTCCTGGATCTCGCTCTGTAGACCAGGCTGTCCTCGAACTCACAAATATCCACCTGCCTCTGCCTCCCGAGGGTTAGGATTAATGGTATGCACCACCACCGCCCAGCTAGTAGGCTTCTTTTGTTTCTCTGTGTGCCCATTTTCCCTAAAAATCAGTCCAATCATGCACTCATCCCCTCCATTGTACCCAACCCAGTCATCAAGATGGACTCCCCATGATGCCAAATGCAATAGTTAACTCTTTTTGTCATTTTATGAGACTTACCAGCAGACACTGGATGCAGACAATGTTCCTTGCTTGACTGAAAGGCCTTCTTCACGTGGACCATATTCTCCTATCACAGTCCAAAGCTCTCCTTATCTTCATGTCCCTGACCTTGAAGTGTCCTACAGCTTTGTCATTGGACTGACTTACTCTTGACAATTACTTTATTTGGCTTCCTGTATTTTCTCACCACTATTACAAAATACCTGAGATAAACAGCCTGAGTGAAGGCGGCTTTATTTGACTCAGCTTTAGAGACTTCAGTTATCATAGCAGGGAAGATGTGGTAGCAGCTCCTCCTCGAAAGGATAGGCATCTTGCTTCTTGGCTGACCAGAACAAGAAGCAATACTAAACAAGAGGCAGACACAAACCCCCAACAGCACCCCTAGTGAACTTCTTACACCACCAAGGCACCACGTCCCAAAAGCTCCATGACCTCCCAACAGTACAACCATCAAGGGACCAGGCCTTCAAACACACAAGCCTGCTGGGAACACTTCAGAGTCAAACCGTTAACACTCACATCTGACCTCAGTTTGCTGTGCCACCTTTATGCTAATGACATCAGTATTTTCTGCCCATCCTGGACCTCTTCCCTCAATCTATTCTTCCTAGTGCCTCCTCAGCAGCTAGATGCTCAACATGATCAATGTATAGAACTGAACTCCTGACCTTCCCCTCCCATCATGCTCCAATGGCCTTCCTCCTTGACTGAAAGGCAGAGCTCCATCCTCCTAGGGCTCAGGCCAAAGATCATGCCATCACCCCTGACTGCCTCTCTTTCTTCCCACACTACAGTAAACAAAATAGAGACGGATGCTCATCCTGGGAGATTTCTATTTCACTGTGGGAAAGGGGGAAAAATAAAAACTAATCACTTATCAAAGTGACAGGAAGGCAGGGACACAAGATTCAGCCTATACAAAAAAAGCAATACCATTTCCTCCAAGTCTGGTAAGAAGAAATGCTGGGAAGCTTGCAGATACTGTTCTTAAGACTGCTTCAAAATTCAACTGGTGTGAGAAAAAGGTGAGGCCACCACTCCATGAGACAGGTAAGAGGGTGTCAGGATACAGCAATCTCAAAGATTCTAGTAAATACACCTGTGAGCCCTAGAATCAGAAAGCTTCTGCTCAAAGGAATAGAACGCCCTCTTGTGCTTCCACAAAAGTGCGAAGGTGTGCATGCTCCCACACAGGAGAGCTTACATTCAAACACATACAAATAATCAAGTAACAAAACACCATGATTTTACAGAAAATACATTCACACACAATTCCCTCTTCTCTCAAATCCTATGCTCTCGAGAATGCCACTCCAATGACACCATTAAACAAGAGAAAAGGTGACATTCAAACTGACACACTGGGCTGGGGATGGCCCAGCGGCTAAGAGCACTTGCTACTTACTCTTACACAGGACCCAGACTCAGTTCCTAGCACCCACATGGCAGCTCACACCATCTGTAACTCCACTTCTGTGGGATCAGATACTGTTCTGACTTCCAGAGGCACTGTCCAAATGTAGTATGCTTATATACATGCTAGCAAAATATGAACATAAAAATAAATCTTTTCTAAATTTTTTTTTGTTTTTTGTTTTTCGAGACAGGGTTTCTCTGTAGCTTTGGATGCTGGCCTCAAACTCACAGAGCTCCACCTGCCTCTGCCTCCCGAGTGCTGGGATTACAGGCGTGTACCACCACCGCCTGGGTTCTAAATGTTTTTAAAAGAATGACATATGACTTGATTTTTATAGGGTCTATCACACAAAGATAGCTGAAAAGATTATATCAATATCCAAGCTGGTCACAAGATTAGGTCTCTCCCATTAACAATTATTTAGTGCAACAGTCAGCCTCACCATCCCTGTGCCTAAGAGAATGTATACAGAAGCAAGAAATGTACAAAGCTCAACAGGAAACAGACATGAAGTCAGTCTTGATAAGGGTCTTCATAAAAGGGATTGTATAAAGGGCCTTTAAATGCAGGGAAGAGGTACTCAACTGGGTTACTCACTGGGCAAACATAAGTTAAATCCACAGTGTAACACTATGCTAAAATGAAAGTTACAGAAGACATTTCAAATGTGAACAGATGTAGAGAAACTAAACTCTCAAATCCTAAAAGCAGGAATGTACACTAGTATAAGCTCCATGGAACTCTTTGAAAGATCTCCTAGAGCTGAATGTATAAGTACCTTACATTGACCTTGGTATGGTCTCTATAGAAATTTATATTCACCAGGAAATGCATACATAGAGTTCATGCAAAGTGGAACAACTCTCATAAATCACAACTACGTAAAAGAGTGAATACTAGAAACCTAAACTTTCACTGAACAAGTCAAACATAGGAAATCAAGCAAAGAGTATGATCTCCGAATTAGGAAAACACACAAATACAAAACCAAGCAAATCTAACTTACCTGAGACTTAACAAAGTACTCAATGCTTTATAATCTGCTAAATTTCATACCAACCATAACAGCCAAGTGTTACCTGTGTATTAAAGAGGAGCAATCTCCTTCTGTTCTAAGTTCATCCAACAAGCTGTTTCCTTCCTTAAATCCGCTGATGATTCCTTTTATTAGTAGTTTTCACAATGTATTAATAAGCTGCCAACTGAGTGAGAGGACCACAATTAGCAGATGTTACTAAGGAAACACCAGGGCTGGAGAGAAGGTTCAGTCGGTGAAAGCACTCGATGCACAATCATGAGGACCTGAGTCTGACTTCCTAAAATCCTAAAATCCACACAGAAGCTGGACACACAGTAATGCCAGCAATTACAGCATTCCTACAAGAGGATGGAGAGGGAGAAGAATCCTTGGAACCTGGTGTGCCAGCTACCCTAGAGCACGCACAGGCAAAACAAGAGACCCTACTGTCTCAAATAAGGTGGAAGATAAGGACTGACTGAAGTTGTTATCTTCACATGTGCACACACACATACCCACCACCACCACTATCAACAAAACACCAAAAAACCAATTAGGAACACATATTGTCTCAGACATAGCCAGGCAGAGCTTGTTCCAGTCCTCTGTAAGGGTGTCTATGTGATGCTGGGTCTAGAAGAGTCAGAAACACTCCAATCTACAACTTCAACTCCTTCACAAGACAGAAAGTCTCAGCCAAGCCCAAGCTGTAATAGCTGTAGGTCATAATGTTTTCTAAGCCTTCAAAGAAGAGCTCTCAAGTGCAAAGGCAATTTGGTTTTGGCAGGTTGTAAAACTGCAGCTGCAAGCCTGTGGGAATGACTTAGCTGCCATGTAGGAAGCTTGGTGAATGAGGCTGAGATCACTAAATAACATCCTGCCCGTCCTGCCCCACCCCCCAAAAGAAAATGCAAACTCCAGAGCCTCTGCTCTCCTTGCGTGAAGGTATGCACTAAGCTTGGCCACTGAGGCGGGGACAAAGGTGGCTGACAGTCATTTCAGAGCAGGGCTTAGAGACAAGGAAGAAACTACACAAAGAGAAGTGGCCTAGTTAAAATACAGCCATCATCGGCAGGGCACGGATTAGTTCAAGCATGCTGTGTAAAGTACCCAAGTTTAAAATGTGGAAAATACACAAATAGTCAATATTTTAATAGTAAACTATTTTGGCCAGTGTATAAACCTTTTTTTTTTTTTAATAATGAGCACAACTCCAAATCTTGGCTGTGGTTAGCTCATACACAGCTGTCGCTGCTAGCCAACCACATAGCACTCCCTAGTTATCCCACACCACCAGAACTAGCTTTTAAAATTTCAAAAGACTTTAGGCTATTGTTACCATTAAAGTTCCAGTGGTTAAAATTCAGTCAGTGCAACTGCAGAGTCTGTGATGAAAACCAGTTACTCTAGCAGTTTCCCAAAGTGACCCTCTGGAGACTTGTGCTGGCCTGGGCTCTCTGGACAGCTGGAAACTCTTCCATCAACACACCGTGAGAAAGTGCTTTCCAGCTCAAGATTCTCAATATGATGCCATACCATAAATTTCTAGAGGATAAAGTTATGCTTTCAGGGGCTTCATGGGAGAAGATTGCAGCAGGGAGGAGGTACAATCCATTAAGTTATCCGTTCAAGATGCCAGACAAAAGAAACTTAAAGCTCAACTCAAGATCTCTTTCATTCAGGCCTCCCTCTGTGGTGAGAAGCCTTTCACTGGGGGCTGTGAAAGGAACGGACAGGAATGCCCAAGTCCAAAGCCCACACAGATGGAGGAAACATTTCTCATCTTTCCCAAGCTGTTTATTTCCAGGGTTCCTTTTCAACAGCAGTGACAAAGGTCTGCATTCCGAAATGACTCACTGGGGTCACACTCCAGAGTGGTGAAAGTACTGAACTAGGTTAAAACGTACCCGAAGGAAGGGCTTCAAACTACAAGTCCTACCGCTACCGTCCCTACTTGCCACTCCATGCAGGCCCCCAACAGAGCCCCCAGTTCTGTTGGTGACCGCTGCCTGCCTTGTTCTGCTCTCCCAGGACCTACCCTTCCTCTTACAGTATCTAGACAAGGCTTTATCTCCTTAGTCCCCAGCCCGCAAACACTGAGCGCCTCCACAGGCTGTGACAGTGAAGAAAAGTCCTGTCAGTGGACATGACACTCCTAGGAAATGAGATGGTCACCAATTCCAAGTTCTCACCCGACACCGTGTGAGAGCAGAAAGCACTCAGTAGAAACTGGACGCAGGACCATTCACTTGGAGGTCTCTTCCTAGGCCAGTCACGCACAGTGTAATCCTCTTCTGGTGCTGGGAAGTGGTCCCTCCACAATGATCCCTCAAACTTGATCTTCAGAGAAAATGACTGACACTCCTCTATTATAGCAGCATACAACATTCAGAACAGTACATGAACTTCAATGCTTCAGTATAAAAATAGGCTCTGTGATGGATGGTTTTACCTAGCCACAGGCTAATGTAAGTGTTCTGAACACATTTATGACAGTCTAGGTAAAGCTAATTAAGTTAGGAGTATTAAATGCATTTTCTGTGTACTGTGTGTTCACCTATATGATCAGGACTAACCCTGCATTCAATCAAGGAGCACCTGCATTTATTTCTGAAGGAAAAAAGTTTTTTATTAAGTCTGAATACAGAAAATACCAGTTCTTGTGGATGGAAGGATAGGGAGGCAGGAAGGGATATAACTAATTAGAACTGTGACTGTTTAAAAGGAAAACTATATCTTTATTGTTTTAAAAAATTGAAACAAAAATATATAGTATATGCAGAAGTAAAATTTCCATGACTTGAATGAAAGATCATTTTTCTACATATCCCAGGAGTTTCTATATCACTTCTTTAATTTCAGACATGAAAAACTGTCCTGAGAGAGCCATATATTTGAACAAGCTTCCCTCCACTCAAACTCAGAATGGCTACAGTCACAGAATAACACTCCTTACACACACACACACACACACACACACACACACACACAAACCCCCAAACCCAGCCCACACTGGCCAATGTCAGGAAGTACTGAAGTCACGTGATACAGTTTCTTCTTCATGTGGAATACTAACAACAGAAAGGGAGACAACATAAAGTCACTTACCATGCTGTGACCTGACAGTGGCTGAAGAATAAGTCATCTGGGCATCACCCAGTAATACTTATAAAGAAGACCTTTATAACAAAACCACATGTCACGGGTAGGGATTTGCTGCACATCTCATGAAAATTTCTCATTTGTCAAATAAATGCCCCAAAGCTCTACCTAATTTAATCACATGAAAAGACTTTACAGTGAGAGGAACACCTCCCTGCAGGAACTGGCAGAGACTGTCCTATCTATGCACAGCCTTTGATCTCAAGTCGCCAAAAGTGGCCTTCACTCTTTCTCAAGAGGGACCAGAATAAGCAACTGTGACACCAGGCTACCTCCAGAAGCCTCAGGCTCCCATTCTCTGCACTTCTAAACTTGGACCTGGATGCAAGTAAAGACAGGAAAAGCTTAGTGATTCCATCATTTACTACTATTGCTGATAATACCGTCATCATGGTTGTTATTGCACAAGTACATACTATCCCACTGTGGCCACAGGGCAGGGCCCATAAAAGCCCTTAGTCCACTCTGTAATAAGAATACATGCCAAGCAATAATGATGATCTCTTGTCCTCTACCAGGCAGCGGGCTCAGCATTTTATATACACAACAACACGAGGTGTGTACCCTTATCATCGATGTCAGCTAAGGAAGCCAAAGCCCTGCAAGATGAAACCACGGGTCCACTGCTGTTCTTTCTGTTAGTGCATGGAGCCGAGAAGCTGCCAGTCCTGAGGGAGCCACCCACTCTTGCTTCTCTGACATGACCATTCAGCTTGTCACGGAACAACCCAATCCTCTCAGCACTGCAGCAGTGAGCGGTCCCAATGATCAAAGAGTGACACTGTGAGACCAGAGTGAGGACTGAGTGTGGCATGGTGAAGCTGAGAACCCCGCCCTCTTCAGCATCCCCATCATGAGGCTACCACACTCAGCTGGCTCCAGTGCCCATTTCCTCACCCTAACCTGGATGCACTGATGTGAACTTATGCTTTTCAACCTTCTATCTATCAATTCTATCTGTCCAGAGAGATGACAAATACTAAGATGTACTCCATTTAGAACCAAAGCAAGTCTGAAACACAAGAAAAATAACACTTAACAGTAACATTTACATCCTACTGCAAGATGGCAAAATTCCAAAAAAACTTTTAAGAACTGTAAAGGAACATTTAATGGTCCCACACTTTTGTTGAAATACAAAAAATATTTTCTATAAATACCACATAAGAGAAAAATGTGCAAATCATGATAATTTATAGAAAATTTAAACCTGCCCTCAAATGTTTCTAGTTATCTAATGAGACATTTTGGGTCTTGGGGAGAAAGGTCACCTCAAACCCCCTTCCTGCTGTTGTCTACACATCTGTCTACACTATGGATAACAAATTTAGGACTTCATTTTTCAACTGATTAAAATGATAACAATACACAAAAACTTGTTTGCAATCCAATACCATATGAAAGTCAACACAGTTCTTAAATCCAACAAGAAGTGCATCTGATGGACCTCTAGGGTGGGACTCTTCTTTGCTGCTGTGCTTAAGGCCAGAAGTCACATGCTGCTTGCTGAGGCTTCTTGTTATGTACACACCATACACAGATCTCACAGCGCATTGTACTCCACACATTTTGATGGATCTGTAGGAAAGTGCTTTTGGCAAATTGTCATTAACCTCTTCAGTCCCTAAGAACATAAGAATAAAGGTTCATTATGACACGGCTGAACAATGTCTAGACACTTTTCTCTGTAGTACTTAGTTTGTTAATGTCCCTACTAGAGTAACACATCGCCAGCAATTCCATTCAGAAGGCTAAATGTTTACCCATGGGCACTGCTTGTCACAACGTCGTTAGTGAAAAAGATGTACTCTACAGGGCTGTGACGTTAGCCCTTCTGAGTTTGGTGGAGAGAAGCATATTCAAAGATGTGGCTCTCTCAGAAAAGTCTTCCATATCTTCAAAGTTAAAGAAGCGATATAAAAATTCCTGGGATAAATGAAAAATGACCTCGTCCATTCAAGTCATGGAAAGGTTACCTCTGTATATATGACAATTTTTTGTTTGAAACTTAAAAAAACATAAAAACCTCGAAGGATTAAAGTAACCTAGAAATAATACAGTTTTCCATCTATATTGAACACATGAACACTCTCACCAATGGTGTACTTAGAGCGGTAAAAACGCACTAACTCCATCCCTAACAATTCAGCCCTCCTCAAACAGGCTCCAAGAAAGAAACAAGGACAGCCGCTGAAGCAGGCAGCATCTCTCTTTCCTCTTCTCCTTTGGTCTGACCTTTAAAGTGCTCAGCTGGCCATCAGATTGTGGCTCTTTTTCTTAGCCTTCTCACCAACCACCAGGTTAAAAATGCCTTCCGAGCCCATACACAAACTCTCTGGATCCCTTATAAACAGGCCAAGGACAGCAGTAGAAGTTTGCCGCAAGACCCCATAGATTTTTCTTGAGAATAAACTAGAGAGGAATTTACAATCAGAAAAGAATCCTATTAATTTTTTAATCAATTTCCAAATTTCCCATTGAAATCTTTATAACATTATTGACTAGTTATAATACAGCAGTGCTTAATTTCAATGATCCTAACCCATACCAATTTTTAGCACAAATTATTTTAAGGTTCTTCATTTTAAGTTCAAAAAAATTAAAACCACCCAGTTCCTATCACAGTAAGAAAAATAATGTAATTTAGGCCTAGAATAATAACATTGGCTATAAAAAAAAAACATGTAGCATATTGCCTGGTATTTTGGGTAGTATTCTCCTCAAATTCACTTTCTTCCCTCAAAATGACATGCTAGGGCAACTTTAAACAAAAGATTCATGACCCAGTGGGAAAGAACCACAAGGCTGCAGTTATATAAACCAGTAACAGAAGAAAACAGCTGAAAACCCAGGAAGAAAGCATTAAAAATAGCATTGGATACCCAAAATTCCATTATTTAGAACTCTGAAACTCTAAATATTCAAACAACTTTTTTATTTTTGCTTTTGTTTTTTGTATATAATTTTAGACAGGGTCACACAAGAAGCCCAGGCTGGTCTGGAGCTCCCAACTCAATGAAACTATCAAAAACAAACTAAATCAGTTTGTTTCCTAGTAAAAACTGGTAACACAGATATCAACTGCTGTGAACGGAGCTCTGATCTAATAGATTCAACATCAGTGAAACATGACATTGAAATATTTTAAGTCCTTTCCAGACCCAAACACCACCCACATTGAGCTGTCAAAGATTCAGGATGTGCAGAGGTACTCTTTCCCCTGATTCTATGATAAAGGCTTCCCAGCAGTGGAAAGGAAAAGAGCATATAGTTTACTTTCCTCCTTATTATCTCTCCCACTAGCCAGATACTTGTTTGAGGATAAAGAACTTCCCTTCCATACTCCCAGCTCCCCCGATGTTGAGTTCTAATCACATGTGTGCAAAATTTGAACAGTAGCTATGGAAACACATAAGACATTGCTGATGTGGCATCTCTAAGTGTCCTGAAGGAATAGATAGGAGAGAGGTACAGCTAGGAAAGATGAGACACAAGGGCTTCAGTCAGTAGCCAAGCACGTCATGAACTGTTCTGAACAAGGAGTCGGCTGTGGGGACATTCCATAACTAGAACCTTGGCGAGCTGCTCCTCGGAGAAGACATTTATGAAGTGCCTTTACAATCGGCATCTAAGAACAGCCAGTCACAGGCCTAACCAGGAACACTACTACAAATCCTTGTAATAAGGATTGATAGTTACCATGGATTTTCAACAGTATGTCATTCTCAGGACATGTTTTGTTTGTTTGTTTGTTTGTTTGTTTGTTTGTTTGTTTTCCCCAAATGGAAACAAGTATTTTCCCTTTTTTCTTTTTTTTTTTTAAATATTTATTTATATATTTTATGTATATGGTTACTTAGTCTGCATGCACACCAGAAGAGGGCATCAGACAGTTGTGAGCTGCCAATGTGGGTTCTGGGAAATGAACTTGGGACCATCAGAAGAGCGGTTAGTGCTCTTAACCACTGAGCCTTCTCTCCAGCCCGGAAACAGGTCTTTTCAACTAGAACCTTTTAGCTTTCCATTTCACACTGCTGTGGGTGGGTAAGCAAGACAAGTTTCATAATAAGTGTAACTTCATCATAATACAGCAAACAGCTGAGAGCTGGTGATAGTTTAACTGACTCCCATCTGACAGCCCTGAGCTCAGACTTACAATCCTCCTGCCTCAGCCTCCTTCGTAATGACTCTACAGTCATATGTACCACCTAACTTTATACTTTTAGAAAAACGTACTTATCTGAACAACTATTTAAGTAGTGTCTACTGTATACCAAGCACTGTGCTAAACTCTGGAGATACAGAAAAAAAAAAGAAAAAAAAAAACCAAGCCAGAGGGGAAACAATGAGAAAAACCCACCCTGAGTAATAAGGCAAGACAGACAAAATACATCCATCCACTGGTGATAGATGCTGTGGAAACAGTGGGGGGGGGGGATGTGTGTGGCTGCAAAGACTTTTGACACTGAATTAAGAGCGCTAATTCATACTGAGCAACATACACAGCTTTAACTACAACAGTGAAGGTGCTAACGAGAATCAAAGGCAGCTGGACAAACTCAGAGGAGACGCTGCAAGAATCCACACACAGAGGCTGGTGGCTGTCCCAAATGGCAGCTGGAAGAGGACAGGCCCCAGATCTTTCAATAGAGTCTTCGAGACTGGAAAGCAGAAGTTTATGAACTGTGACAGAAAGAGAAAAGGATAATCCTGGGTTTGGGGTCATGTTGCGTAAGACGACACAGATGGGACCTAAATTGACAGTGTTCGTCCTCCTCACTCCTTCCTGTCCCCAACTCCACTCCACAGAGGCAACCACTGTCACACCACTGAAGAGACTGTCCTGGGGTTTCTGGCCACACTTGGAAATGTCCAACTCCAGCCCTTGGCTTTTCTCCTTAAAGATCACCTACTGACTTCTGACTATGAAATTAGGAGGACTTAATGGGCTTCTGTCATGTCCACTGGCCCCACATATAGATATTATACACTACATATTTTCTTCCCCACCCCTCGAATCACAGCTCGAAGAGAAAACTACATTCAGTTAGTCTCAGAAAGGTTACACGTAAGTCCTTTATGCAAGCTACACTGTATTAGGACAACCACTCCTTGTGTAGGTCTGCTCCCCTTTAAAAGTCATCTCTTCCACTTTTTCCTGGATAGTCCAGTCCCTCCAGCCCATGCTGGACCTCTTCATGCATTGCTCCCACCAGAACATCCCCTCACCTCCAGCCTCGGAATCCCTCTCACCCTAGGTTTCCTTTCCATTCCTGGACGGCTGTCCTCAGACAGAAGCAGTACACTAGCCACACAGGGAAGGCAGTCCGGGCTCAAACCCAATCCCACCTCTTACCAGCATGTGACTGAGAACGTGCCCATCTCAGTGCCCCATGTGTCCAAGAGAACCGGTGGTATCCTCCTCCTCATACTGCTGCCTTCTATAAGCGCTGTGAAAGCTGTGATGAGGATTCCAGGGCTGGGTGTCAAAGGTCACATTGGCGAAGCCAGGCCTGTTAGAAATATCATTACCTAACTCCACCTTTGAGAATTCAGGAAACTGAGCTGGAAATGGCTTCCTTTGTAATTGTAGGGACTTCACTCCATCCTAGTGTGGCACTCCTAATGAAAAGTGGCGTGCTGAGACAATCCTAAACTGATTAAGTGATCTGCCCTTCTCTAATTTAGGGGAGGATTTCATGTATACGGTCATCAGGTTTTTACAGTAGAGGCTGATCTGGCCTTCTTCCTCTCAGGCATGTGGTTGAACCTGAGATTTGGTGGGGTAAAACATGCACTGTTTCCTATCATCTGAGCTGCTGAAAGCAACATTACACAGTTTAGATCAGCATGCTAGTATCCCAAGGGCAACACTGTAAAATGCCAACGTGTGTTTCCTTTTGACAATGCAGTGTTAAATACACCAGAAAGTACCGCATGAGTAGGTGCTTCTCACCATGCAATAACTTGCCACTTGACAATTATTTATCCCAGCCAAGACTTGGAGGCTACAGCATGAAGCCACCTGACCCGCAAATGTGCCATGTATAATTTAAGTAATAACATATGAAGAATACTCACCAATAACTATACTGTTGTGTGTACAATGTGTGAGTCAAGCTGTGATCACTTACTGTAGGAATGAAAGTTGATGTTATACTAATTTTGGCAATACATGAGTATATTGGAAATATAGAAAATGTTCCATAAGGCTGACCAATGCTATTATAGATAAAATAGCCAAAGCCTGAGATAAAATGTTAAGATACAAGGAAATTCATGAATTTAAGATTACTGAAAATTTGCCAGAGGGTCTCCAGGACATCTGTCCTTGTGTGATGGCAAAAGCTTAAGAAAAACTTTTTTAGGATGACCATCTGTGTGATGAGTGCACATACTATTTTTCCACATACAGCAGAAAGAATACCAGGAGGAAGCAAAGTAAAAACTCAAACATAATCCGATGGGCTGGTCCAAGGACTTCACAAAGGGCTGGCAAAGCTTAGGGCCAACAAGGGGCTATAGTACAAGAGCCTAGAGCTGGCCATCCTGAGACTGTGGCCAGGCCACGCTCTCAAAAGGTATGAGACAAGAATTACTGAGACACAGAGAGCGAGTGTTTGGAGACAGCCACTTGGGGGAAGTAATGGCCTGAGGCAGAGGGGTGCGCAGCAGGAAAATAAACATCTGAAACTTGCCCCACTACAAAATAACCTTCATACCTGCCCATGGGAGGCCACAGGGAGAGGAGCCCACCAATGCTCAAAGAACAAGGCAGGATGCCATGGGGGGAGTGCTGGCAGAGGAGGGCCATGCTGTCACTTCCCTTCTCTGTCTCCTTCTGACTCTCTTTTCAGACAGTACTGTGACACCAGAAGGTCTCCAGAAATGACCAAATTATAATCTCTAAATAATCAAGTCTCTATAACTTGTGTAAAAGAAGCTTTCCCCAAATCTGAGCCGAAGGTTTCCTCTGATTTGGCAGAATGAGCCAGCCTTAAAGTTACTACCAGCAATTTAACCCTAACAAGTAGACTTAGGTGAGCCAATAAGCTATCCAGCTTTTGTTTGATCTGCCTGGTGAGAAAACTCCCCATGGTGTATTTAATCTTGTGAAGAACTGAATACTTCAAACATCTTCCACAGTTGAAGTCTACAGAGGTTTGCACAAAAGCCAGAAGATGAAATCATGTTTCAGCAAATAGCCTCTTGAATTGCTTTCCATTTCATAAAACGCGTTATACTAGTATTTCAAATAAAAATAAGAATCATTTCACACATTCTAAGTTTCCAGTTATAGATCATTCAGTAACAGGCAAAACCAGGAAAGACTCTAAGTCAAGAGCAGCACTGACGGGGGCTGGAGAGATGGTGCAGTGGTTAGAGCACTGGCTGCCCTTGCAGAGGACCCGGGTTTGGATCCCAGCGTGACAGCTCACAGCGGGACCTCACGGACATGAAGAGACATGAATAAATCTCTTGACGGGAGGAGTGGCACTGAGAGGGGCAGGGTGCCAGGGACAGGGCAAGCGCGAAGGAATCTGCTGACTGTTACTAGGAACATTCTGGACCCAATCTTTTTGTTTTGTTTTTGTTTTTTGTTTTTTGTTTTCCGAGACAGGGTTTCTCTGTGTAGTTTTGGTGCCTGTCCTGGATCTCACTCTGTAGCCCAGGCTGGCCTTGAACTCACAGAGATCCTCCTGGCTCTGCCTCCCGAGTGCTGGGATTAAAGGTGTGCGCCACCACTACCTGGCTCTGGACCCAATCTTAAATGTTAACATGGCACATGTTATCCAGAATCATTGGGCTGTACAATTAAGATTATAAACTTCAAACACTATATTTTCTTGAGGTATGTTTTAAAAGAAACAATTATCAAATGATTTTCACATCGTCTCCTTAGCAAATATCTTCATGCAGAAATCATCTAAATTATACATTTGCCAGGGGCCACAAATAGATCCACTAAACCACCTTATTTTAATACTGTCTCTGGAATGCAGCCACTGGCTGCTGGTGAAGTTCACTGAGGCACAAACCTAGATACTTAGTAACTGACCCTTAAAAAAGTAAAAAAGGTTTACCAATCCCTGATTTAAACTTCAGGGAACATGCTGAAAATGATCCTTTCAGAGGATATTTTAAATCAACCTTTCATCAAGAGACCAAAGTTACAAGAGACATTATATGCAACTAAAACAACACTATGTACTCAACCTGCTGTGGTACTGTGTACTCAGTGTGTTTAACCTGCAAAGGGCTTGGACAGCACAGAAACCATGAGAAAGTATTGGGGGAAATCTTTAAATTATCTTTAACAGCGAAGCCACTTTACTGACCCCTGCTGGCCCTGAATAGCACTCAACACCACAGACAGGCATTACCAACCTACACACACACCTACACACACACACCTACACACACACACACACACACACACACACACACACATTCATACATAAACACATTTTTAAAAATATTTTTTAAAAATATCAAACTATAATAGTTTATTTTATTTATTTATTTTTTAAATGTATGAGTGCTCTGTCTGCATGTATGCTTGCAAGCCAGAAGAGGGCAATAGATCCCATTTTAGATGGTAGTGAGCCACCACGTGATTGCTGGGAATTGGAATCAGAACCTTTGGAAGAACAGCAGCCAGTGTTTCTATCTGCTGAGCAATCTCTCCAGCCCCAGCCCCCTTTTAAATTTTTTTTCATATAGTAGTTTTATTTAAATGCCATGATAACAAACATAAAAGTTTACCCAGAGAAAGTATCTTGAACAACACAAAAATCAGTGAATATTGTTACAAAGGAAGGTTAGAGGGATGACAGGTCATTACATAGCTCCAAAATAAACTAGAAATCCTCTTAAATAAATGGTAGCTATACCAATACATAGGGAAAGACATGTACACAGATATATAAATATGTGTAGCTCTCTCTATATATGTATACACACACACACACACACACACACACACACACACACACATATATATTTTTTTTTAAATAAGTCTAGGAGAAAGTAGAAGCCACACATTGTCTACAACAAGAAATGCTGTCTTTAAAATTATCTAATTGTATGAAATTTTTAAGCATTATAGTGTAGCCATAGTATAAATAAGCATGATTAGTAAATGTAATCTAAGTCAAAGCTTTTGCCTTTTCTACCGCCATCTGTGGTTATTAAGAAATGAAAATGAGCAGTAAGATGTCCAACAGGAAAGGGCACTTGCAGCCAAGCCAAATGACCTGGGTTAGATGCCTAGGACCCACAGAGAGGTAGAAGGAACTAATACTAACCTTTACATCAACACCACGGCGTGTGTGTCACCCACCCTACAGACAATCAAAGCAGAATTCTAAAACTTAAAACATGGAAATGTCTTTTAAGTTACCCAAGTGTATCTGAACTCTATAAACTGCACAAGTCACATTGGGGAAGTCAGGTTGAAATGTTTTTAAATGCTAATGTATATGAATAAGGCATAAAGTATGCCACACAAATTAACATTCAGCACTTGGAACTAAAATACAAACAAAGATAATTCATGAATATGGTAATAACTATTCTCTGGCATAGCATCTGAATGCACTTTATGCTTTGAAGCACATTTTAAGTAAACTTCCAAAGCTCATCTTCAAGTTTAAGAACTGCCACCCGGCAAGTCATTACACACAATCTGGGATTTGTGACAGTTTGCCAAAGCTAGATTATAGCTAATTTTTTTATTCACATAAGTTTTTACAAAAGTTGAGCCTAGTGCCAACAAGTTTGTATGTGGCATGTATAACTTCAAGACACTAACTATAAATACTTCAGACTTAGTCATGTAATTAGAAAAACGTTTTCATACGCTACTTAAAAATAATATACACTGAAGCTGAGACTTCACTTCCAAACCCTCTTAGGTTAGCACACACTAAATCCACACTGCAAGTCACATCACTATACAACACCTTAAATTGGCTGTCTTCACTAAACTCCCAGTTCTCTCTTATGAACTCACTTGATGTACTTTAAAAAAAAAAAAAAAAAGCAAGTTGGACATGGTTCCTATCAGTAACTCCAGCACTCAGTAGGTAGAGGTTTGAGACTACCCTGGACTACACATGAAGCCCCTGTCTCAAAACAAAGCAAATTCCAACAGTTATGTTTTAGTGGTAAGAAAATTAAAAGCATAATGATTCCCTCCTTTCCATCATGCATGAGAGCCACTGGCGTCCTTTACTCCATGAAGCTGTTGTAAATACAAGTGCTCGGCAGCACTGAACTTTCCTATACCCTCCTGTGCTACACCTCACTCACTGTGCACACTTCCCTCGAGTGGGGTTTAGTCAATGGTTACCATCATGGCTTCTTTCTTAGGGTCAGCAGAAGCTCAACAGTAGTAGCCGCCACCATGTACTCACATGACATCGCCTACATCACCAAGCTCACTTCATCTTCTTATGCAGAAACTGTATGTACCTCACGTTATTGCAGAGTGGTCATAGTACCACACTGTTTCTAGGGAGGCCATAGTCAACAACTAACATTACAGAATACCATTACAACTGTCCTTTTTTCTAAACAGTTATTAACAACCTCCCTCTCCTGCTCCTCCAATTATAACAATCTCCCCTACCTCCTCCTGCATTCTATACTCATCTGAGACATGATCTCCCTCCCTCCCTTTACTCCAAGCTTCTTCTAACTCCACCTATTGAGTCTTGGGATTACAGGTGTATGTCACCATGTCCAGCTTGTGTTGTTAATTTCTTACTCAGCCTAATTAATAAACTAACTTTTATCACAGTTAAATATGTATCTGGGCTGTGAGGTAGGATATATAGGGTGCAGTCCTGTAATGCTTCAGGTAGCCACTGGAGGTTGTTGAATGCACTCCCCACAGATAAGGGAACTAGCCCAACCCTTTCCTTACATTTCACCTTTTTACATTTGGAGAACTAATGCTGGAGCAGGGCCTTCAAGATGGCTCGCTAAAAGCAACTGCTGTGTAAGCCAGATGACCTGAGTTCCGTTCTCAGAACCCACGGTCCCTAAATGTAGACAAGAACTAACTCCACAAAGTTGTCCTCTGACCTCTATATGCATGCCAAGGCATGTGCATTCCCATGTGTATGTGTGTGCACATGTGTGCAAAGACAGACACACACACACAGAGCTTAAAAAAAAAAAAAAAAAAAAAAAAAGATTGTTAGAGCAAATCTTGTCCCTTAAAGCTGCTTACCTGAATGTATTTCCGCTGGGTTTCATCATTTAAAACATGTGCAACATGCTTGGAAAAAATCTTTTCCCTGCCAGTTCTGGCATGGATGCCAACCATAGTGACACCAATAGGCCAGGGAGCATTTCCAATGGCCATCTGAAGGTATGCATCATTCGCCTGAAAGGAAAGTTGAAGAAATCAGAAAGGCCAAAACCAAACGGGTTCAAATGTTTATTTCAAGTACTGCACAGTCCTTCCTCACTCTCTTTTTATCTACTTCTTGATGAAAATACTGTTTCAGTGCTCAAATCAAGACATTAAAGTATGGGGTGACTTACTGCCCTGCCCAGAAATACAAGCGCCTGTGAAAACAGAAGCCAAGGCTAATTCTATTTTAGATCCAGTCTTCACCACATGTGGCTGGGAGGTAGGCACAGGCTAGCTAGCCGTCCACCATCCAACCTGCAATCACACAGCAAATCACATAGCACACGGGGCTCAGGAAGCAGTGTGTATTGGATGGGGTGGGTACTCTATGTGCTGGGACAACCACATACAGTCGGTAACAGACGGGTAAACAGACAGGACGCTGGCTTACAAGTCAGCAGATGAAGCATGTGAAGCATGAGAACAAGTACACTTTTCACTCTGACCCCCAAGTCCTCACCACCCCCAAGTCCAAGTCCTCAAAGTCCTCACCACCCCCAAGTCCTCACCACCCCCAAGTCCAAGTCCTCACCACCCCCAAGTCCAAGTCCTCACCACCCCCAAGTCCAAGTCCTCACCACCCCCAAGTCCAAGTCCTCACCACCCCCAAGTCCAAGTCCTCACCACCTGCCAAGAGCCTTAAAATAAAAACTATGAAAAGTCGAGGCAGAAGCCAGTGAAGACGACGGCGGCTCAGGTCTGGTGAGCTGAGAGAAAGGAGGAGCAGAACGAAGAGAAGCAGCCGTCACAAGGTCCCCAAGGACTCCAGGCCGTCTTCATGAGAATCCTAACTTCAAAACTCTAACTGGGTGATGTGTCCAGAGTAAAAACACACAAGCACTACAGGCCCACTACTGGGAGATCACCGTCCACCCGCCCTGTAATACATTTCACAGGGTTTCATTTTAAAGGGAATTCTGCATGTTTTTAATCACTGGCTCTCAGGTGTAACTTCAACACGGGACTTTAATAAAACTTCCAATTTTCAGCTTTTCTAAAATTCCAGAGAAGTTTCCAGCACATTATTAAAATTTACTGGTTCTTTCTGTCGTTTATAGGAAACAAGCTCTCACCTGGTTTTGATACACATCACGAGAATAAAAGAGGGGAAAAGGTAGGTATCCACCAGGGCAAGCAGAGATTACAATGCTTTCTGCCATGATGGAGGCCTTGGCCATGCATGACCATGCAGTTGTCCTTATTGAATGTCATGGAACTGGGAGGAGGGAGTATGATCAAAACATGTGGAAACTCTCAGAGAACTAAAGTAAATTTAAAAAGACATGAACTAACAAGAACTAGGAATGAGATGAGAAATATTTCCACTGAAGCAACTGGCTTTAGTACAGGTCCAACCCTTCAGTGGCCCGGCGCTCTAGCAGGGAGAGCAGCGGTCACCCGAGAAGGCCGGCATCCCTTCTTCCCATTTCTAGTGCTCTAGCACTGCCACTGGGACTCCAAGCAATCTTCACTGCAGGCTCCTGGGAGGCCCAGCCATGAGACGCCCTCCTCACTGGTGTAGCGTCAGTATCCAGAGCCCTTCTCTCCCTTCCCTCCAATGCCCCCTTCCAAACTCTCCCCAAGAGTCCTGGATCCTAGGGTGCTTTCCCCAGCACCTCTCCCAGAGCCCATTCCAGAGTAAAGACACTGCAGTGAGGAAGAGCAGCCCTCCCCAGCAAGCGCTCTGCGAGTCCCTAGTGCTGTAAGCCCTCGTACACCGTTTTCCCACAGAAACAACAAAGCATAGGTAATTCCACTGACTCAGCAGTACAACAGTTGAGCTACATTACAGAGTAAGTGGCTTTTGTAGCAGTCTG
Source organism: Onychomys torridus (assembly GCF_903995425.1). NCBI lineage: Eukaryota > Metazoa > Chordata > Mammalia > Rodentia > Cricetidae > Onychomys > Onychomys torridus. The sequence continues at coordinate 70,396,636 of NC_050447.1, read as the reverse complement.
AAGAACCTTGTTCCTATGGGAGGACTCGTTCTCTGCCATAATCAACTATTCATACAGTCTGAAATTCAATCCCATCCATAAAATCAACACTGCCTATATACAGCACATGCTCTAAAGAACCTTCTAACCCAATTTTACAATGACCAAGAAAGTACAGTTGTGGTTTGAAGTTTGTTACTCCATGCCAAGAGAACAGAAAGATTTTTTTCCTACTAGCCTGTTTCACATTCATTCTTAAACGCACTATGTACAATCCTTTCCATTCCAAATAACCATTATACTATGATCATAGTCACTAGATAATGGTCACAATAACTGCAATACACAGTATAATAATTTACCTTCACATATTCTCTCTGTAACATGAATTTAATAATATCTGTTATTGATTCTTTAATATCAGCAGGAAGATTCTGAAAAAGAAAAAAACATAATAGTTTTGGAAGCTACTATATGTAGTGAAAACTACTTATTCTAAATCTATATATTCCGATTAAAAAAAACCAAACATGTATTTAAAGTATTGTCCAGAAACCTCACCCTTTTCCGGAGCTTTCTGAAAAGTGGTCTGAGATAGGACTCGGTCTGCTTCTGGGTAGCACTGTTCAGTTTGCCCTGCACGCTGCGTTTCACATAATCCTCTCTGGCATTCAATTCTTTAGCCCAGACGCCAAGAAGAAACTGTTGACAGAAAAAGTTAAGGCTGCAATGCCACCCGGTGGTTTGGGTGGGAACGCTCCCTATCACAGCGATGGTAGACAATCATCCTACCTTACTACTACATTGTCCTTGCTGATTAAATAGCGTCACATAAGATTTCATTAACAAGCAAGTTGTTTATCATGTGTTTCAAAGTAAGAAACACCGCCAGTACTACTGTGAAGATGATCCATTTCCTCAGAAAAGAGATACAAATTCCTTAATGACTGGATTAAACTTCCACTGTATTTTTATTTGTATCCATTACACAGAGTTCAACTAATCTAGAGTTAGCATCTATACCAGTAGTTCTCAACCTGTGGGTCTTGACCCTTTGGGGGTTGAATGATCCTTTCACAGGGGTCACTTATCAGATGCCCTGCATATGAGATATTTATGATTCATAACAGCAGCAAAATTAGTTATGAAGTAGCAACAGAAAGAACTTTAGAGCTGGGGGTCACCACATCAGGTTGCAGCATCAGGAAAGTTGAGAACCACTGATCTATATTATGCACACTTTGATATTTGATCAATGTTTGAAGTATATTATATATTACTTGGACTTTTTACCTACCAGAACAGAAAATTCAATTTAAAAAACCCCACCACCACACCCAACTAATGGTGAAGGAAGAAAAAAGGAACAAAACTATGATCTAGATTTCTCACTCCGGGTTTAACTGGACTCTCCTTCCAGAGGCAGATGACAGTGAGGACAGGGTGACATGGCCCTCTACTGTGACATGAGGACAGACCATCAAAGAGGGAAACCATGCTGCTGCTGGCACTGTCTAGTTCACACTGTAGCCTAGATATACTCTAGAACCTTGACAAATAAACGGCTGCGTGCAAAACATAAATACTTTTGCAAAACATAAATACTTTAGCTGGGTGGCAGTGGCACATGCCTTTAATCCCAGCACTGGGGAAGCAGAGGCAGGAGGATCTCCTTGAATTTGAGGCCAGCCTGCTCTACAGAGCAAGTTCCTGAACAGCCAGGGCCACAGAGAAACCCTGTCTTGAAAAACACCATAAAAAATTTAATAACAAACTAAGTAAAAGAAAATGTAAACACAAATAAAAGGCCTCTCTGCACTAAATCTGCCAGTATGCAGACAAATATTCAAATGAATTTGGGATCTGACCACACTCCACCTAGATGACTAAAAAGAAATGCGGGCAGCAAATAGAACCAGTAACCAGCAATAATAAGAAACACACACAGAACTCTAGAAATGGGCCTCGCTGCAGAGTTAAGGTGTTTACTTTTGCACTGCCAATGCCCTTCCTCCACCCTCCCCTGACAGCCTTGGGGAGTTCTAGAGCACAGGAGGATTCTACAAAATTGGTGTTCACTTTGCTGCTGCAATCATTTTCTACGGCTCCTAAGGACAGTCCCACAGGACCGCAGACATCATCACCCACTGCATGGACAGGGATAGGGACTCCAGTGGCCCAGCCAATGAGCACCAGGTACTTACACGACAAGTACAAACCCTTGACAATGACCCCATCCAAATATATCCACCAATGTAAGACCGCTTCTTCCATGTCCACAGCGCTCTCCCTCCCTAAGTACACACCTTCAGGAACTTGGTGATGATGTCCATGTCCTTATGATCGTCTCCTTTCCCTAAGGATTCCCCCAGTGCCTGAAGAGAGAGAACAATACTTCTGTTCACTAACACAGAACCATTTTTAAAAAGATGTATCAGAGTGTGTGTACGACCAACAATAGGTTAAAAGAGGTTTATCCCACAGATTGACCAATTTTTATTTTAAAATTTGTTGAAATTTCTAGACAAGTCATACACAAACAAAAAAACCTGACTGCATACCTATATTTGGACAATGTGCTACCTTTGACAAAGATAAGAGGAGTCAGTCAGCACAATGGCTCAGTAGGTAAAGGCAATTGCTGTCTGAGGATGCAGGCCGGACAACCTGAGTGCAATTCTCAGAACCCAAGTAAAGGTCGATAGAGAGAATCAAGTCCACAACGTTGTCCTCAGAGCGCCACACACGTGCAGTGGCAAAAGTTCCCCACCAAACATCATGAGCACACCATATATATCCACAATAATAGTTCTAAAACATCATAAAGGCTTGTATTATTTTTAGCTATGCATCTGTGTTTGGATATGTACATGGAGTACAGGTGTTCACAGAGACCAGAGTTCAACATGGGTGCTGGGAACCAAACTTGAAAGAGCAGTGCATGGTATTCTTAACAGCTGAGCCACCTCGTCAGCCCCAATTTTGTAAATTTAATATAAAATATCAGATCTGGGCATTTCTCCTAGGAAAGTAAAACTGGCCAAAAGTCAGATTACGCTGGTGGCAAAAACACCATGTGGGCATATATTATAAACCATTCAATTGTATACTTTATTTGGGTAAACTATATAGAGTGCAAATATCTCAACATTGTTTAAGAAAGAAATAGCACCAGGCGGTGGTGGCGCAAGCCTTTAATCCCAGCACTCAGGAGGCAGAGGCAGGCGGATCGATCTTTGTGAGTTCGAGCCCAGCCTGGTCTACGGAGCGAGATCCAGGAAAGGTGCAAAGCTACACAGAGAAACCCTGTCCCGGAAAAAAAGAAAAGAAATAGCGAAGGAAAGGAGAAGGAGGAGAGGGAGGGACGGAATAAGCCTGCCTGACAAGAGACTGCTCACCCCAGTTATTTAGGGAAAAGTTACCCACCACTTTAAACAAGGGGTGGGAAGGGGAGGACCATAAACAACCACCTCTCAACCTCTAATGAGATCACTACACGTTCAGGAGCCAGAAACTACAGAAAACAGAAATAATAGCTTATGTTGTATTCAATATTAAAAAACAAACTTTAAACTGTTACATACTAGACACTTACATGACACAATATTGTTTCTTTATGAAGATTACACATATCATTCCACATGCAACACATGTGACACAATCAGGAGGCTACATAGTGCCAAGTGTTGGCAGGAATGCAGGGACACAAGCCCCTCAGTGCTACTTGTAGGGTTACACACCGAGACAGCATGCTGAGAGCAACTGGGCAGGACTCAAATGCAGTATGTCCGGACAAGCCCCATGCTTCTGTTTCAGTCCATGCCTGTGGCTACGGAGGAGCTGAGGGCAGCCAAGCTGTCCACTATAACAAGGAAACTAAAAGTAAACTATAGGAGTGCCATAATATATGGCCAATTCAAAGGAAAAAAAACCATACAAATGTGGATCTTAACAGTATGAAATGAGGGGAGGGGCAATAAAATAAAGATTACCACAAGACAGTATTACTTTACATGCACATAAAAACTGCAAGCTTTACAGGAACGTCACAGCAAATAAAAGAATGCACATCAAACATTACAATGATTATTTATGAAGGTAGGAAATACAGAATTGTGAGTGAATGAGAAAAATCCTTCCATGACAAAGGCGTATACTGTGTAGGGACACTGCTCCTGAGGAGGAAGGGATGCTGGGGAACGGGCTGGGCTGGGAAGAGATTACCTCTAGTTCTTCAATGGTGGTGTTTTCCTCATGAACTTTCAAGTCATTCTGTGTGTCCTCCTCTCCAGGCTCCTGACCACCCACAATTTCATTCAAGTACTGCTGGTCGATCTTGTCCAAAGCTGCTTTCAGATCATTCCTTAAGCCCTACGGAAGGCGAGAACAAGAAAGGCACCGGTTAGGAAATGTCACCAGGGTGTGATCTGTGATCTTTCATTAATATCAAGTACATTCTAGGCTGAGATGCAGCTCAGTTAGCAGAGTACTTACCTAGCATGCACAAAGCTCCCCAGTACTTAGAGACTGGGCATGGACTTGTAGTCCCAGCACTGGGGAGGTAGAGGCAGAAGGACCAGATGGTTCAGTTCGAGACCAGCCTAGGCTACATAAGAACTTGTCTCAACCTTCCCCTCCCAAACCCTACCCCAAAAAGTACATTTCATGTTAAGGGCTTGTCAAAACTAGGGATTCAAACAAATCAATTCATTATACTAATACTAGCATCACTCAAAAATTAATTATAAACATATTTAAAAGAATGTATGCACATTGTCCAGTCTAACGCTAAGAAAGAGAAAACAGACCTGAGCTACAAACCTAAAAATTTGTATCAGCAATGCCATTATGTTCTAATAATGAAGTTTAGTGAAAATGGCAGGTCTCCGACCACAGTCTCCCCCATAACTACCCCCCGTTTACGAATGTATGCACATTGTCCAGTCTAACGCTAAGAAAGAGAAAACAGACCTGAGCTACAAACCTAAAAATTTGTATCAGCAATGCCATTATGTTCTAATAATGAAGTTTAGTGAAAATGGCGGGTCTCCGACCACAGTCTCCCCCATAACTACCCCCGTTTACTCATTGGAGGAGAGCAGCCCTCAGAAGAAGACAATCACCAACCCACTTCCATCTGATCGCAATCACATGAAGACCTTAGGCAAAGGACTGCCTAACTTAGCCATCAATGTCAGAACTGACTTTGTCCAGTGTCATTAAAGTTACAAATAACCAAGAAAGACTTGAGATTAATAAACTGCTTCATAGCATCAAGTTTTGGGAAGGTCTGGTATACAGCCACAGAAAACCACACATACTTTGCATTAGCAAACAGAGGAAGTAATAAAACATTAATGAGGCCCCAGAAGAGCTGACCAAACCCAGACACAGCTCTGACTGACATATGTAGAATCGAACAACCAAAGCTAAACTATAGCCTTTCAGGAACGATGGAACAGACCAGACACTGAACACAAACACATGACCAGAGCCTCCCACCTAAAATCTACAACTGTTACTCCTAGAAGGAAACATCTCTTCAAGTCCTTCGCATATGCAAAGAATTCTCAAGCAGAACAAAAACCAACAACCATAAGAAAAAATTAAAATTAAATTTAAAAAGTCAATTGGGACTTCATCAAAATTGAAAACATATGCTCAGCAACACTCCATAAAAAAATAAAATAAAGTAAGTAATTCACAGGCTAGGAACAATGAGTCAAAAAATCCTATCTGTGTATATAACAAAGGGCTTACATCCAGCACATATAAGCAGCTCCTAATTAATAAAAAGACATAATAAAAGACAAGCAATTCAATTACTTCAATGGTGGTGTTTTCCTCATGAACTCTCAAGTCATTCTGTGTGTCCTCCTCTCCAGGTTCCTGACACTTACATGATACAATATTGTTTCTTCATGAGGATTACATCATTCCAGATGCAAGACAGTGACAGAATCAGGAGGCTACATGGTGCCAAGTGTTGGTAAGGGGCTTTTCTAAACTTGGATGGTTAATCCTGTTGATGGAATTTATAGAAGCTATGATCATGAGACTGGACACCCACACTAAGTGTGAGTACTATCATCCCATGGCCTGTGGTCCCAGGTGGAACAAAGAAGAAAAGGCGCCAAATGCCAGCACACCCCCCTGTTCCTGACTGTGTTGGCACTGTGACCAATGACCTCCTGCCTTCCTGCCCAAATGAACAGTATCCCTTCAAAGTGTCACCTAAATAAACAGCTGACCTGAAGCTGCGTTTGTTAGGTACTTCTCACAGCAATGACACTAGACAGACACTGTACAAGGGAAGTATGAAAAGATGCTCGTTCATCTCCAGACATTGGGACAAGAATAAAATCTGAGATTTTACACACACAAGAGAATGGCTTAAACTCAGAAGTCTAACAATACCATGTGCTGATCTTTAGAAATGCCTGACACTTCTTATAGAGCACGCACTTATTCTTACCATTGAGTAGCTATTACCCTGAGAAAACCTATTTACTCTGGAGAGTGGGGACTATATACCTACTCCTCCTCCAATAATTGCATATGAGTATTCATGATAGTTTTATTCACAGTAGCCCAAAACTAGAAACAAACTGTGGTATATTCATATAACTAAATATAACTAAGCACTAAAAAGGAAACTATCCACAACAGCATAGATAGCACTTTCAAAAATGTCATGCTGAGCAAAAGAAACTAGATATTCACTCTTGGGTCTATCCATATGAAATACTAAAAATGTTAAATACCAAAACAGGAAGTAAAACTTAATTCATGGTGTCTTAATTCAAAAAGTAGCTGCCTTGGAGCAGAGATGTGACAGGGGCATTGGGTGATGATTATATTCTTTATCCTTATACGCTCACATGTATTTGTCAAAATAGATCAAATGTTATGCTTAACATACATACTTCCCTTACTATGCTGGGCGGCAGTGAAGCATGCTTTCAACCCCAGCACTTTGGGAGGCAGAGCCAGGAGGATCTCTGTGAGTTCGAGGGCAGCCTCGCCAATGACAGGCACCAAAACTACACAGAGAAACCCTGTTTAAAAAAAAAAGGAAAAGTTACTTCAGCAGCACTGAGGTGACACTATTCTCCCATATTTGCCTATAAAAATGCAGGGAGTCAAATCCCACATTACTCCAGCTCACAAAGTACTGTCCTATGCTGACCCTGTCCCCTGTATTCGCCTACAATGCAGTGGGTCCTATCTCACGCGACTGCAGTTCATGTAGTGCCATCCTATGCTGACAGTTTCCCATATTCGCCTACAATAATGCAATCGGTCAAATCCCACGCTACTCCCGATTATGTGGTGCCATTTTATGTTCTTGGCTTTGTTCTGACGTCTCACCTTGTTAACTTCTGGTGTAAGAATCTCTATTTTTCTTAACCGCTGGAAAGCATCATAATCAGTTTCTCCAAAGAGTCTAACTGGTTCTCCTCTTTCTCTCAGTCTTCTGATGACCTACAAAGATACATAAAGGAAACTTCATAGAGGGGGAAAAACACTAAATATCTCAAAACAATGTATGTATTTACCTTAAACTGAAACAAGTTTAATAAGCCAATTACGCAAATAAGTGTTTCTAAGTAAAATATAAAATTCTTCAATTTTTTTTTTTTTGAGAAATGTATCTGGGTGGGCAGTGAGCCATAAAGTGTGTGCAGTGGTCAGAGAACAACGTATAGGAGTCAACTCTCTGTCCTCCACGTGGGTACCAGGGATCCAACTCAGGTCGTAAGGCTCCACAAGCAAGCACATTCACCACTCAGTCAGTATGACAACCCCAAGACCCTTCGAGTAAATTTTAATCATCTATCTCACATTAGATAATTGTGAATGAAAAGGGAAAATACTTTAGATAAAGCACTATTTTGACTCAAATATCTCATACATTCTTTTACTGAATAATTCCTATCAAGTTGTTTGACATATTAATCTATAATGCAAATCTAAAGCAAGCCCTTAATGTAAGCCATCTAGATTTAGCACACAGTCACACAGACATAGACACACGTGCACTTGTCAGGACATAGCATAACTGACACACTGTTGGCCCTCATCTCAAGCATTATTACTGCTTGGTCCTTTGTAAGCACATGTTAATATATACGTTAGTGTCCAAACACTATTTTGAAATATAGATTTAAAAAAAAGTCCTTAGTGCATGAGCTAGCTGTTTGGAACCTAGGGCTTACACAGGAACAGACGCTCAGCCTGGAAGGAGGGGACTGGACCTGCCTGTACTCAATCCACCAGGTTTAAATGAATCCCCAGGGGAGTCTTGGTCCTGGAGGACATGGGAATGGAGGGGAGGGGCTGGGGGAAAGGTGGGGGTGGGGGCGGGAAGGGGGAGGACAGGGGAACCCATGGCTGATATGTAAAATTAAAACACATAATAATAATAATAATAATAATAATAATAATAATAATAATAATAAAGGGAAAAAATGTATTAGGTAAAAATTTTGGATTAATAAGGTAGGATAGATTACAGACTATTTTCTTTAAATGTACCATATACAAATGAATCGGAATTCAGTACATTGTGAATGTAACTGTTACTTGATAATTGTTATTATTGTATACAGGCTTACTATGTTAAAGTTGAAACATTTCATTTTTGTATAGATAAAAAATGGTGGAAATGTTAGAGAATATTATTTTAAAGTCTGTTAAAAAAAAAAAAAAAGGAGCCAGGTGGCGGTGGTGCACACCTTTAATCCCAGCACTCAGGAGGCAGAGGCAGATGGATCTCTGTGAGTTTGAGGCCAGCCTGGCCTACAGAGCGAGATCCAGGACAGGAACCAAAACTACACAGAGAAACCATGTCTTGAAAAACAAAAACAAAACAAAACGAAACAAAATTTGTGTTTGCACCAGGCAGTGGTGGTACACACCTCTAATCCCAGTACTCAGGAGGCACAGGCAGGTGGAGCTCTGGGAGTTCGAGGCCAGCCTGGGCTACAGAGTGAGTTCCAGGACAGCCACGGCTGTTACACAGAGAAACTCTGTCTCAAAAAACAAAATTTAAAAAAAGCAAAAATCTGTGTTTGCTATTCAGGATTTCATATGATAGACATGCTATATGTTATGAGGACACTTTAAGCAACTAGTAGTTTACATTTACATTAAATGTAAATGTCTTTACATTTAATCTTATCCACAACTAGACATGTTAAAACACAGATATATTTATGAGGCATCATAAGAACAAAAGGTCACTGAGTTAATCAAAACTTAACCTAAAATAGAAAAAAACTGAGCTTATTACTTTAAAACACTGTTTCCAACTGGAGACTATTAACAACAAAGTAACTATAAGTTATGTAATACTCTGACATCTATTTAAACAGGGAACTCCCATCTATCCGGGATTATAACACAGTAGTTATGCCTAAAAGCAAGCAATAAACTAACTGTCCTCAAAATGTGTAAGAATTCCATCATTCTAATTTATTAAATGAAGAAACGTGGGGCTAGTGAGGTGGCTCAGTGGGTGAAGGCATTTGCCAGCAAGCCTAACGCCCAAGTTCATCTCTGAGACGCACATGGAGAAAGGGGAACCAACTGCTGCAAGCGATCTTCTTCCCCATGTGCGTGCAAGACAAGCACTCTTCCAACTGCGATAGAAGGCACACGCGTACAATCACGCCTGTGCAAGGATGAGGAATGGAAACAGGAGAGCAGAGAGGACAGAACACACAACGTATGGAAGCCACGTGCGTTTTGGCTTTTTAGATTTACTTATTTTCTGTATGTGAGTGCTCCATCTTCAGGCCAGAAGAGGGCACCAGATCCCATTACAGATGGTTGTGAGCCACCATGTGGTTGCTGGGAATTGAACTCAGGACAGACCTTTAAAATACACCAAGTCAAGGCTGCAGGGATGGCTCAACGGTTAAGGATACTTGCTGCTCTTGCAGAGGACTCTGGTTCAATTTTTAGCACCCACATGGTAGTTCACAACCATCTGAAACTCCAATTCCAGGGGATCCAATGCCGCCTTCTGATGTCCACAGGCACTAGGCACACACACAATCACAGCTACGTGTATGCCACCAAAACACTCACACACATAAAAATAATAGTTAAAAAATAAAATGTATGTATGTAAACTAAAAACCACCAAGAACTTCATCTGGATAAATGTCCAAATTTCTAACTAACTTTCACATGGTAGCTTCAAGAGTGTTTGCCCTAAAAACCATACTTCTAGAAGCCTTTCCAAGGGACATAATCCTAATTACATAAGCAATAATGTCTCATCAGGTGTCACTCATAAGGAAATGTTGAACCTAACAACAAAGAAAAGAAACTGCTTAAAAGCATAGTAGTAAAAACCCAGCCCCCGGGAAGGGGGGGGGGGGGGGCAGGAAAGTAAGGATCATGAGGCAGACTGTGATACAGTATCAAATTTCAATCCAGCCTGGGCTACACAAAACTCTGCCTCAAAAAACAAAAACAAAAACAAAAACAAAAAAGGAAGAAAAAAATCATGGTGCAAATACATGAAGAGAAATTTACAGGAATTAAAAACTATGTAGCACTAAAGAAGGGGTGGGGGGAATTATACAGATCTATGTTTTAATCTGAAAAAAATGGACCAGAAAATAAGAAGAGATGTAAACAGCAAAACAGTATCATTTAAATAATTCAGAAAATAACAAGTACAATCACTTAGATTGTGTGAATCTATGCTTATTTAATATATTCTTTGAAAAAGAAAGACTACTGGCTGGTGGAGCTGGCTTGGTGGGCAAAGGCATTTGCTGCACAAGTCTGGTGAACTGGGTTTGACGCCTGGAACCCATGGAAAGGTAGAAGGTTAAAAGTAATTGTACAAGGTTGTCATCCACGGATACATCATACACTCACACGATAATGATAAAGTGTGTGTGTGGAGGGGGTTATGTCTGTTTTCCCTGCATGTATGTCTGTGTACCACATGTGTGGCCTGGTGCCCACAGAGGCCAGAAGAGGGCATTGGCTCCTCTGAAACTGGAGTTACAGTGTTGGGAGCCATCACCATGTGTGTGCTGGCAACCCAATTCTGGTCCTCAGGAAAAGCGGCCACTCCTTTTAACCCCTGAGCCATCTCTTCAGCTCCTGTTTTGTTTTGAAATAAGAATACCATCAAAGGAAGCAGAGATTTACAAGTTCATGAAAAAACTGTCTGGCTACACAAGATTTTTAAGTCAAATCATCATATTTTGGAAATAACTTACGTGAATACAGTGCAAATTTTTTTCTTTCTGGCTATAAAAGACTCAAATGTAACCTTACCTCTTGCCTAGAAAGAGTCATGGGAAGTTTTTCCTCTGCCAGTTCAAGTTCCAACACTGGATTTGATGACGTTAGTGGCTTCTGGTCATCCTCTTTTGGCTGTATCTATATTAATAGCCCAAAGAAATAAAATTTAAACTTACCAGCATATTTCTATTCACCATCTGTCACCTTAGCTGTCCACATGAAATCAAAGTTTATAGTGAAGGTCTAACCACCTGTTCCTCTGAGCACAGGCTACAGAGTAACTATGCATGCTTTCAAGAGCTGATCAAACATCCATTTCAGGAACATGACACATGGAAAGCATGCACATGGGAGAGCGCATTCTTGCTATAAAGGAGCAGCATAACTACAACCATTTCTGAAACAAAAACTCAACAGTGCTTAAATCTGAACTCAATTTCTCCAGATGCTAAAACAGCCCACTTCTCTCTTGAAAACAATCCATTGCCTCTCTCCTCTGTGAGAAAATTACCTCAAGGGTTAGCCAATTGCTGCTCACCTTTAAAATGAAGACTAAAGAACCACTTCCCAACAGAATCTGTGAAGCGGCAAGCTAGACCTCCTTTATTTTGCTTCTTCAGACATATCACTCACCTTAGATAAACACTACTAGGCATGCTGAAAATGCTTAGGGCTGGGCACTACTGGACGATAAGATGAGCTGCCAACCTTGAAAAAGCGGAATAAAAACTGGAATGCCATCCAAGGAGTATGGACACCTTTACTCCATGAACCTACGGGGGAAATGTCTTCATCTATTTTTCATATCTGGGCAGCAGTCTCAGTCAGAGACTGGGAAAACTGAGTCCAGAAATTTATAAGCCTGGAAACATACTCAAGTGTTCAACTAACTTTTTGAATACTTACACAGGTCGGACCAGCATTAAGCCTTCAAAATGGGGGCTAGCTCCTACAAAGGAGTAAAAGCAGTACATACTATCCTGCCGAGACTCCAAGGACGGAGGGTTGATAAAGAGCAAAAACTTACCATTCTTTTGAATCACATAAGCAGCTATTCTCCCATCTAAGAGCTGATGCATTTTTTAATTATATAATGGCAGCTCTGGGACCAAGATCTAAGACATTTGGTCAGTCAGATCCAAGGCTACAGCCTTGAATTATTAATTCTAATAAATATTATACTAGTAAATATTATACTAATAAATAGAAATTATTTTGCTTCACCCTTCTCCTTCTATAAGAAAAATGAAACAAAAAACCAAAAAAATAGGAAGACAAAAACCCTGCTCACGTCACCAAAATTATCTACACAAAGCAAAAGCTGTACTATATTAGACTATTTTCCTCCCTTCTCCAAAGGTAGCAAAGGTTCACACTTAGAGAACAAGTCAGCAGAGAAGTGCATGATAAAGGATTCTTACTCCAGGCCAACCCTGGGTATGATGCTGGAAGCAAAGCATGAGAACTCTTCTTTCTACATATCTACTCAATGGTTATTTACATAGAACATCTTTTACTGTCCTAAACTAGAAGCAAATGAAGTTGTATCTTTACAGGAAACTATCAAAATAAAAATATAAACTTTTAAACGTCTATCTTTAAAAATATTTCTTTGATACTTGCCTTTTTCCAACAGTAAAAATAATAATAATAATAAAGCCAAATGCATATGGAGAGCATGTACAATCTTCATGCTCTCCTCTACAAATGCTATGTTATACAAATTAATTTCCAGAACTTCCTCCATTCCATGCACAGCAGTATTATCAAATGTAAGATTCAGCATATTTTGACACACCCTGTTACTTGAGAGCTAAGAACATTAAGCTCTTCTGCTTTAAAACAACTGAAACAATTTCTCCACCCTCCCAAGAAAAACCCCAATTATCAACTAGGCAATGTGACATAGTATTTCAGTCATGCATCTAAAGCACACAAAGGAAGCCTTTCAGACAGCTCATTTATTTCCAAATTCTTCTTCTAACTAATAGACTACACAGCATCACAAATGCTGCCCCATGTTTAAAACAAACAGAAGCATACAAAGGGTTGAATACTCTGTTGCAGGCAGGCAGAACTGGGCCTAAGAGGAATTATCAACAGATCTAAACAGAAAACCAACTGCTTAAAGTGCTCAGGAGGAACCAGAGACAATCCTGCTGCCAATACAATGAAGGCTGAATGAGTAAGTGTTTTGAGTTCTCTCAAAACACAGTATTTTACTAGGAGAGGTAGGGAAGTGGTGGTGGAGATGAAGATAAGGCAGTATCAGAACCAGGGCTTAATTAAAAAAAAAAAAAAAATCAAGCTTTGATCTCAAGCCAGTTCATGCTGTCCACAGAAAGCCAAAACATTCCAAGCCAGAAGTCATGCATGTATTTTCCTGAATTCAATACCTGTTGTTTTTTTTTTTAAGCCAAACCAAAACCAAAAATTCATACCTCTCCAGATGGCTTCTCATTTATAGGCTAATGTGTAACATTGATAAATTGAACAGAGATCAATGATTTTGTTATTTCACGGCAGTATATAAACTTAAACTCAGAAATGTCTGACTTAGATAGCACCTTGAACTGATACCTTGTAGCCACACCGTTCAAGATACGCTTCCTCTTCCTTTTTTGCAAGTTCACTCCGCTTAAAATATTTTTTATTTTCCTATCAAAGAAAAACAAAACCCAGTAAGTTAATAATGTATCCTTAGCAGAAATTTATGCCCCATAGTTATCAAGTACTCCTAGAAACCTTTGAAAACACTGCAGCTTTCAAGAATTTGGTAATGTTTTTAGTCGTGGAGATAATCACACTGGGCCCCTGGATGGAGGCCCCTCCACCGGGGCCTGGGTTCTGACGTGTGATAAACACTCCATATTCTACTTGAACTCTAATAGGAGTTCTCACAGCAGAGAATACACCACAGTATTTTCTAAATGTTTTGTTTTTCATTTACTTTCCTGACATCTAAGTTCAAAGATAATTTCTACAAACAGATTTGCTAGGAACCACATAGAGATATCCTTTTGTTATTTTCTCCTAACCGGAATTACAGAAATCACAGCATATAGAGCCAGTTCCAAAAATCTCATCAATGCGAGCACTCCAGAAGAATGTGTAAAGCCTCCTCACCTGGGATCAATCTTACCGTATCAATTCTGGATTTCGTTAGTTAGAACTCCTTCTTTGTATCAAATGAAAATCTGATTCAAAATGTTCTTACAATGACCAGTATTAAATGAAAGACTATAAACTTTTAGAAGACAGCACCTTTACAATTTACTCCAATGTCTCAAGCAAGTAGAATGCTGGCTGGCTAACATGCCAAATAGTCACTTAACTTGTAAGAAATTGCCCATCTGTTTTTCCAACTGGTCACATTGTTTCAATCACCCAACAAGACACAGAAAACACTATTAAAAACTGACAAACTGGAGATAGGTACATGACTGCAGTCCCAGCATTGGGACGCTGAGGCATCAATTCAAGGCCAACCTGGATGATACAGCAAGACTGCATGGCAAGAATTGAAAGAAAGGAGGAGAGGGAAGAGGAGGTTGAGGACGAAAACACACTGCTCTATCAAAATCCAAATCTGGTGGTGATTTCAACATGGCTGAACCAAGCAATGCACATCAGGCAGTGGTTGGTGGCCTGGCACTGCCACCTCAAGGTTCACCCTGACACCATGGTGGACATTTTTCTTCAGAAGTTGCCACCAGCAGCAACAAGATTCACTAAGTTTCAAATACTTCACCAGCTAGCTGCAGCCTGAGATGCTGCGGAGGATTTATGGCAAGTCTGTGATCCAGTTGAGGGCCGTCTGGGAGGAAATCTCAGACATTAAAGAGGAAGGGAACCTGAAAGCTGTCATGAATTGCTTGGATAAGACCACAGGGAAGCACCTTGGAGACCCAGTGGAAGCCTATAGTAAGTACCCTACTTCCTGCAGCTCTGAACACTCTGCAGTGCCTCGTACAGAACAGGAGGAGACCAGGCACCAGGAGCTGGCTGATGCCATCCTGGCTGAGAGCAGGCAGGTCCAGGACCACCAGCACCCAACAGGCTACATACAGAGAGCAAGGGAATAGACGGCTGACACCACCCTGCCCTGGTGCATGCAGGTCCAAGTACACCAGCATCTGTCATCTATATGGGGAGAGCAAAGGAGTTACTGTTAGCTCTGAGGGCACCAGAGTGAAGAGATGGCTGGGATCCGGAGCAGAGGGTGGTCAAAAGTTGAGGCCTGTGGTCAACATGCTGGGCCTGGGAGAGGGTTTCCGGGTGCCTAAGTAGTAACGAAGTTCCCACCACTGCCACTGTGCTGCTGGAGACATGGACACACGGGGAAAGGGACACGAACACACACGCAAGCATGCACGCACCCCTTCTCAGATTCCTGGTACAATGTTTTCTCTCCTGGAGTTTTAGCTAGCATCTATGCTCATCTCTCTGGTTCCTGACCACCACCCCCCATACACACCCTTCCTGGCTGTTTTCCAGTCTATACTGATTGTCTTGTTGTTGATAAGCCCAAGGGTCCCTGCCCTACTCTCCCCCATCCACAAATATAAATGCCCTGTTACACATGCGCGCACGCGCGCGCGCACACACACACACACAAAGCTTTTACTCATCAAAAGGTACTATTAATGAAATAACAGATAGTCCAATCTGGAAGAAAATTTCCAAAAGTATTTCATAAGTATATGTCTTTCCAAAAGACATATACTTATGAAAGTGGTGAGCTATATATAAAGGAGTCCAGATAATCAATTAAAAAAAAAAAAACTAACCTAATTTAAATTTTCAAGCTGTTTTAACACTTCACAAAAGATACATAAGTATCTAAAAAAAAAAAAAAAAAAAATCACACAAGGGCTGGAGAGATGGCTCAGTGGTTAAGAGCACCGACTGCTCTTCCAGAGGTCCTGAGTTCAATTCCCAGCAACCACATGGTGGCTCACAACCATCTATAATGAGATCTGGCGCCCTCTTCTGGCCTGCAGGGACACATACAGGCGGAATACTGTATAAGTAAATAAATAAATCTTTAAAAAAATCACACAAAAAATACTTAATATAATTTATCAGGAAGATGTAAATAAGAACCACATAAATAACGGAGAAGGCTGGCAACATGAACTGCTGGCCAGAGTACAGAGAGGCCAACTCTCTGATATGGCTCATGGATGTGTAACATGGTACAGCTATGTTAAAAAGACAGTGGCATGCTTACAGCTAAGCATACATGCACTCTATAACCTAGCAGTTCCAAAGAGACATGAAAACAAAGCTTCCCAAAAGGTTCAGAATTTGCTCAACCAAATCTTAGAAACAGCTCAAATACTCATCACTAGGAGAATGGGTAACTGGATCTATTCAGAGAACAAAATACAATTTAAGAAATAAAAAAAATAAATGCAGCAAAATGAGTAATACTCTAAACGTTGATTGTAGCACGAATCTTAAATTGTCTTATTAATAAAACGAATCCAGAGCCAAGTACTGGGGTGAACGTTGAAAGATCAGAGAAGCAGAACAGGCCACACCTAACCTCACCTTGCCAGTGCCTCAGCTGATCTCGTTCCCTCAAATTGGAAGCCTCTGTGTCCTCATCCAAATGGATCTCAACTGAACTGCTGCTAAAAGCGTTTAAAAAAGCCTTTAGTTCCCGGTCCTCACACCTTATGTACCTTTCTGCTTCCTGCCATCGCTTCCTGGGATTAAAGGTGTGTGTCACCAAGCCTGGCGGTTTCCAGAGTGGCTTTGAACTCAGAGATCTGGATGGATCGCTGCCTCCAGACTGCTAGGATTAAAGGTGTGTGTGCCACCATTTTCCAGCCTCTCTGTCTAGTGGCTGTTCTGTTCTCTGAGCCCAGATAAGTTTATTAGGGACCACAATATATTGGGGGACACACTATCACCATCTGATCAAACGGAGGCTCGATATAAAAATGTACATCCTGCTTATGCAAAATTCTAGAGCAGGCAAAACCGAGGTGGGAAGACACCGGAGCAGTAGCTGCTTCCTTGGCTAATCCAGGCCGGCACCGATTAGAAAAGTGGAAGGTGCTATTTTAGCTGCCCGTGGAGACCGGGTTACACAGGTGTTTGCACTGGTCAAAAATCACTGAGTGATAAACTTAAGGTCCATGTAGCCCTTTGCACATAAATTTTTGCGCGCGCGCGCGCACACACACACACACACACACGCACACACACGCACACACACGCACACACACGCACAAAGAGGAACTCGTAAGCACTGAACTCCATGACGTGTGCCAGACTGCTTAGGAGTAAAGCGTACTGACTCTCAGCAACACGATTTGGAATGTCTAATGACCCGTAAGCTGTTTTCATTACTCTACCTGCAGCTGGTACTGGTTAGGAGAGTAAGCGCTGAAGTGACTCAGACTAGGGTTCAAACCCACTCTTGCTAGCTATTGGCTAGCAATTTGCCCCAGGACAGTGTGGCAGAACTGTCAACCCCACGCCCGCCCCAAATCCTCTCAGTACCATCGCCCTCACCCCAACACCCTTCCACGCACAGGAACCCAACCCTCAAGCCCCACACGCCACAGCCAAAGGACCCTCACCACCAGCAGGTTCCTGTCCTCCACCAGCTGCCGCTTCCGCAGAATCTCCGACTTCAGGATGTCCATCTCGCTGCCAGTGGCGAAGTTCCACCTTGCCGCTCCAGCTCCTCGGCGGTAACCTCACCCCGCCAGGCGGGACGAACCGCCGCACAACCGGAGCCCAAATATCAGAGGACAACAACAGCCGGGGCCGTTTCCGGCGGAAGTCCAGATGAACGAGAGAACGAAGGGAGCGCCCCACCCCACCCCCGCCAGCCCTGTGAAGCCACTGAGTATTGTTGCCCTCTAGCGGCACCCTCCGGTTACTCACCTGTGATTTTGGTAGACAGGTAGAGAAAAGAACAAAAGCCAGGCGTCCATGTGGGTTTGTCTCCTTTTTAATGGTTATTGTGCCCGTTTGAACCTGCTTGTTTGCTCCTGAAGCCTCCTTGTAGAGCATCTCAATTGTGTTGAGGCAAGATCTTTACTAGGCGTTTGCTTCATACTTTCTCAAGTTACTGGCTTGCCAAAAGAGTAAACATACTAGAGAATGAGAAAAACATGAATAACACTAGTTCCAAAATGGCAGTATCTGTCCAATGTCCTGTAAATTTATGCTGCTTCCTGGTTATGTATTCAGCAATCAAGATTTTCAATAATATATTGGAGATATAACCATTCTTTCTTAAAACCCAATCCAAGGGAAAAAAATATACTGAAATTGTTTTAATTTTTATTGTGATGCAGGGACTCAGTATATTGCCTGGGCAAACTCCTGATATCAAGGGAATCCTACTGCCCCAACTTCAGATGCACCACCATACTTGGTAGAGATTTTTTTTTTTTTAAATTCTAGAACCATTTATAATGTATTTATTTTTGGTTCCATGCCATGAAAGCATTTTTATTATTAGTTGTCATAATTCAATAATACTTTGTTACTTTTTCCTATTCTAAAAGGAAAGAAATATGATTTAAACTTGACTGTAGGTAAGATGGTTTGTCAAAATAAAAACTGAAAGAATGCTCATTTTCAATTTAGAAGTTTTATAGTATGTGTGTGTGTGTGTGTGTGAATGTGTGTGTTAATAGGGTCATATTTCATCTAAAAGAGAGCCAGCAAGATGGCTGAGCATCTAAAGGCACTTGCTGCCAAGCCTGATGACCTGAGTTCAATCCCTGGAACCTACATGGAGGAAGAAAAGAGCCAACTCCCAAAGTTGTCCTCTGGCCACATCCATGTCACAGCACACACTCATGTATATGCACACAGGTGCACATGCATGCAAATGCACAATAAATGGATAAATGTGATAATTTTTAAAAAAACGTAAAAGATGCCTGACCTCTGCCAGAAATAAGCCAACATAGGAAGATGATTCATACTCTGATCTAAGATGCCTTGTTGATTTTTAGAGCTTCTAAAAACTCAAGGTACTTCACAAAATAAATGTCCATGGATTAAACATGCTATCATTCTTGTAAGAATATTTGTTGCCATGGGTCAAACCATTTATCAGCATCCTTCTGATTTAGGAACTAGAGACTATAACACCCAACCCTGAAGTGTTGGCGTGGCTGAATACTCTCAGAGTAAGAGTTCACAGAGAACACAAAGTGACAGGGTGAGACACTATTAGTATCAAAAGTACTGCTATCAGCTGGGCGGTGGTGGCACACGCCTTTAATCCCAGCACTTGGGAGGCAGAGCCAGGCGGATCTCTGTGAGTTCGAGGCCAGCCTGGGCGACCAAGTGAGTTCCAGGAAAGGTGCAAAGCTACACAGAGAAACCCTGCCTCAAAAAAAAAAAAAAAAAGTACTGCTATCAAAAGGCACAGGTTCCTTTTCAATTTCCAGCTTTGATCTTTATGTTTAGGCAAATGTGTATTAAATCATGATGAGGGACTCAGATCGAAGAATGAAAGAGGTGAATTCTTGAAGGAGCAAACCTATGAGCAACTTAAACTACAATACAGAAGAAGGAGGGAAAGGTGGCCAGGACTGCTTAGAAGTAGTCCAAGGGATAGATCATTCCTGCTAGCTAGAAAATGTGTACAACATTGCACCGCATATGGTACTTTAAACATGAGACATTAGCTATAACTCAAAGTTCCTAAATTGAGGAATGGCTAATTATAGGGAATAGACACAAATGAATAACATGAAACTACATTTCAAAAAATACTGAATGATAGCAATGCTCCTAATAGGCTTTCTTCTAAATAATGAATGTGTAAGTATAGCCTGTAAGACCAGCAGATGGCCCAGTAGGTGAATGTGCTTGTGTGTGGGCCTCCCAAGCTGACTTTGACCCCTGAATCCTCCAAGGTGAACAACTCTAGAGATTCATACTTTGACCTCAACACACACACGCACACATACACACAGAGCATGGCACACACTTGTCCCTTCACAAATAAATAAATACTTTCAAATATAAGTACATGTAACATATAATCTCTAATGTATAACAAAAACACAGAAACAAAGTTATTAGAAGGAAATATGCCAAAATGAAGTTGTTACATAGGCGCAGATCCATTGGTAAGTATAAACACCTTCTTTATGCTAGAATTTGGTACAAATTCCATAATTTGGAAGAAATTCAGTTATCAGTCATCTCCTGTTTTATTACTGAAATTTTTTAATAGTTTCCCCTACCTATCTTTTTTTAATTAAACATGATAAATTTTAAGTAATTCCTATACAAGACAGCAAAGAGGGTAGGGAAATAATATTTCAAAGTAGTCATGACCATTCAATTGAATCCTCCAATGTCTGATACGACCTCTCCACTCCTGTAAGAGATATAGCCCAAACCAAGTCCCATAGCATAGTTCCTACCCATGAAGGAGGGCTCAGTGAGCTTAGAGAGCACAGAATAGGCCCTGGAAGCTTAGATATTGTTAGGTTAAATGATGTGGTGGTACATATGGGCCATAGTATTCACAGAAGTTAAAAATAGCCCTCTTCTAAAAGATGAAGTAGTATAAACCAATACATGGTTGATGAGATTATTCCTTGGAAGGAGCAATGCATCCTAAGAAATTATCTGTCAGTTATGGAGACTGGAGGGAAATATCAAATGTTATCAGGATGACCTACATTTGTTTTGTTGTAATCCTAGTGGATAAAATATAACTTTTTAAAAAGAAGGGATAAATAATCATATACAGTGGGTCTCAATTATTAGCATCTCTCATAATAACCTATTGGGTGTTTTTAATCATAAACTGCTGGTTTCTATACTCTAGGATTTCCAAGTGAGGCAGATGTTGCCGATCCATGGACCACACATTGAGAACTGATGGTCTATTATTCCATAATCTCCCTATAGAAAAGGGTAAATCAGAAATGGTCCATGTCCTAACTTGAGGGACAGGAGGAAACATGTGTCTGTGTATTTATGTATTTTCAACATTGTCATGGGCACCATGTTAGGGTCCTATCTCCTCTCTAGTGAGATTTCAGCAGGAAATGAGCAGGCTCCCTTTGGGTCCAGTGACATTTACATGAGTGTTTTGTTAAATGTAACTAGGGGAAGATACAAAATCCAGTCCAGGGCAGAGGCCCTTTTCCCTTCTTAAGGAAGCAGAAATTGGAATTCCATCAGTCTCCCCAAGAGTCAAGAAATAAACATGTGAATTTGAAAATAATAGATAGCCATTTCTGTGGCATGCTAGAACCAGGCTAGTCGATACTAGCCCACAAGACATTGTTAAGGAATTTTGTGAATCAGTTGTTGAGCATAGCTCTTATTAAAAATTAAATAAGTTTATCCACAATTAAGTATTATAAGTGAAGGTAACAAGTACACAGAACCTATTATCTACTCATGATTTACTATCTGTGCTCTTGGGTTTATGACATCTGTATCTTTGAGGTGGGGATCTCTTACAAGCTCCTTGCTTGATGACGTCATGTTAGTAGTTTCAAATCAACCATAGACTGGAGTAGTCTGTTCTCCAGAAGAACAGAAACACCAGGATACATATAGATAGCATCAGTTTTCTTCTAATTACAAGGAGGCTGTATCCTGATAAATACACTGGGTTAGTTCTCCTTCTTGCTCCTGCAGCCAATGACCTGACAAGAAGCGATTTCTATTTTAGCTTACAATTTGAGGGGTCACAGCTCACCGTGTACAGAAAGGATGGCAGTGAAACCACAGAACAGCTGGCCATGTGGCATCTGCAGTTAGAAAGTGAAGCAAGGTGAACACCAGTGCTCAGCTCATTTTCTCTGTGGGTTGGCACTGCCCACAGCCAGGCTACATCTTACCTCTTCACTTAACCCTTTGTGGAAACAATCTGATGGATACACCCAGAGATGTGTTTCCATGGTGATAAAAAATTCAGTAAATATGACAGTGAAGAGTACACATCACAGTCATCATGAATATCATAATTTGAAAATAAATTTTTGACACCTACCCTCACAAATACCTGCTTAGCAGCGTGCACACAGAAAAGTACACTGTAGAAAACTGATTGACATCCAGAATCTCAATATAGTATCTTACCAGGTATCACTAACCTGGGGAGAAGGTCAAAATCCCAAGGACAATTTCTACTGCATGTGTATTGCTTTTGCATAATTGTCAAAATGTTTAAGTCTAACCATTGCTACTATAAGAGAGACTCCTATGGGAATTGGTTTACATGGTTATGGCAACCTGAAAGTTTCCCTTCAGCTGGAGAACTAGGAAAGCTAGTGCTGTAATTCAATGTGAAATGTTGAGAATTTGGGCAGGCCGGGCGGTGGTGGCACACGCCTGTAATCCCAGCACTCGGGAGGCAGAGGCAGGTGGATCTCTGTGAGTTCGAGGCCAGCCTGGTCTACAGAGCTAGTCCAGGACAGCTTCCAAAGCTACAGAGAAACCCTGGCTCGAAAAACGAAAAAAAAAATATATATATATAATAATAATAATTTGGGCAGGGCAATAGAACGGTATGCTGGTTAAGCCTCGAAGGCCAAGGACTGAAGAGCCAGGAACTCTTGATGCTCGTTAAGAGCCCACAGACATATCTACAAATAATGTTTTAGAGGCTGTTTGGGCATCTCGTAGGTTGGGCAAGTTGACACATAACACTAATCACAGTGGGAGTATGTATGTCACAGAAGTTGGGAAATATTACAGGTCAATGCTTAATCTAACATTTTGTTGCTGGTTTATGTCTCAAACAATAAGGTGGAGAGTGACAGAGAGAAATATCTAACATTGATCTCTAGTCTCCACACATAGGATTCCCCCTCACACCCATAGATACAAAAATAGAGATATAATATTAATAATACAGGTTAGGATTTCTCAACCTTGGCAACTCTTCATTGTGAGAGGGAAGCTCAAGCCCTTGCTCAGTAGGTAGGTCATTAGCATCCCATTCTCTAGTTATGACAAACAAACATGTCCTGGTCACTGCTAAGCATTGCCTGAGGAGCTAATCTCATCTCCCTGCAGTGGAGAACCATCGATACAAAATAAGTTAAAAGACGTAGTGTCTGTAGTCATCACTTATAAACAAAACAAAATCCTTTAAGAAATATTCTTCAGAGTATGTTAAGACCATTGTCTGATGCAATAGTCTCTCATATCATTGACAACTAAGTGTAGTTATGACATACATCTTCATTGTTTCACATTGCCTTATTCATTAATCTAAACAAAAATATCACCCAGCACTCATGTGAGAGCTGGGCTTCTTCATCAATTACAGCCATGTGTTAGCTCAGGACACAAGAGTTCTGTGAAAATCAGTGGAAACATTCTGTAAGAATCAACTGGATGTATGGAATTTACAATAAAGAGTAACACATGTTTTGTTGTTATTTGTAAATTGTGTCCTCCACACACTTTGCATCAGTAAAAAATGTATGTATATATGTGCACACTTCTGCAGAGAGAACAAATATTTAAAGATTTACCAGCACTGCACTAGACATTATCCTCCTCTCCTAATGGTGTGGTTACTAAAAAACTGGAAACAGTTTTGCTAAAGCAAAGTTAGAAGTCAAAAAAGAAGCATAAGATCATTTACAAGAAGTAATTTGAATGGCAGGCAGTGAAGAGCAAACCCTGGGACCTCTGGGTTGCTAATTTTCTACTCTGATCTTCCTAGTCTATGGCTTGCATTCGTTTCCAAAAACTAAGTCTTTATGCTGTATTGTTTCTGAAACTAGAACACATCCTACAACCAATGTGTTTGTCATGAGTATTGTGGCATTGTGTCCTAATTCTCTCTTCAGATCAAAGCATCCCTCTTCCACCTACTGGGAAGAGGGCTTGCTGAAGGCAAAGCAGCATCCCTCACAGGGCGTTGCCCTGGCCCTCAGGCACCCACTCCTCACACAAGCCATCCCAATCAATAGCTAGTGTGGAAATGTAAAGGCCTCACTTCGATGCTTCAACGTGAGAAAATCTAACGAGTCTTTCCAGCTCTGTGTAGACTTTCCCCCAAGGATCACAGGTCTCAATGCAACCTCATTCCTCTGCCAAATCCCACCTTCTTCATTTCCTGCATGAGGTATTCCAAGAGCACTGCCTGAGAAAGGACAGCCATTTACAAGCAAAGTGAAGAAATGCTTTGACCAAGCGACACAGGAAATTAAAAAACTGGCCTTCCAGTTTTTAGATCAGTCATGTTTGTGGAGATTGTTAGTAAGAATTATCCTAGAGTCCAATCCAAAGCTGGTAACAAGATTGAATTTAAGAATATTTAAGAATGCTGGAAGTTGAGAAGCAGATCTTGGGCAGGAGGGGGCTGGAGAGTCTACCAACATGAGTCTTCCTTGCTAAGTCCACACTGAGACACCTGCTGATGGGTCCCAGTGCCATGTTTTTTCTTGAATATTCATAATGGTCAATGAAGGGCAGCCTATAGAGCACTGCCCCCCTCTTCCCTTCCTAGACAGTTCTTGTCTTCTAGTGTCTCCTATTCTCTTCATCCAAAGCTTTTACACTGTTCTCCTAGAAGTGTGTATGCCCTCAATTCAATAGAGAGTTAGAAAAAACTTCAAGGTTAGGAAGAGGAAAGGGCAGGCAGTAACCAGGGCTTCTAAAGGAGTGGAGGGAATCTCCTGTAGTCTACTGATCATAAACTTGGAAATCTTGAAGCGGGCAATTTCCTGCCAAAAATTTAAGTTATGAAACTTGATAAGATAAAAAGATTATTGAATCTACTTTTAAAAGGAAACTACTTGTTTTAAGTGCTCCAAACCATAGAGTAGGCACAAAAAATATTTTTTAAAAACTTTCTGCAGTAACCATGACCATACCTAACGGTGACTTTGAAATCTCCAAAAAGATGATGGGATCCCACAATGACAATTCCACATGGACTATAATAAAGCCATTAAGCTGATTAATACCACCCAAAGATCAGCTTTTGTCTACAAACTACTCAGGACAATTTTGAGATGGCTAGCTGAGATGATCCAGATTCACAGACTACTCGAGCAAGGACTTGAGACAAGGCCTGCACTTTCCCATTACGCAGAGACTGGGCAACAAATGATACAGCTCCCTCCCCCAGGACTTGACAATGAACCCAAAATGTTCTTTTCAGGATTCCCTAAACATGTCTTCACCCCCAGAAAGCAGGAAGTAATTTTAAGAAAATGACACCCACATTCCCAGGAGGTGGAGTGGGTGGTTTTTGGTTGTTCAATGGCTTATGGATAATTGTCATTGATTAGGATGGTTGGTTACAAGTTGTTATAGTTAATGGTCAGGAAATAGACTAAACAAAGGAGATTAGATTCAGTGTTCTTATTAAAAAAAAAAAAGAAAGAGAAAAAAGAGGATATAGATAAGAGATCGATTATTGAATCTACTCTGAAAAGAAAAAGAGAAAGATATAGAAATGATAAGATAAAAGGTAGATTTTTTTTAATCTACTCAGAAAAGAAAAAAGAGAGAATATGGATATGATATTATAAAAAGGTAGATTATTGGAGCTACTTTTTAAAAGGAACTACTTGTTTTAAATAGGATAAGTAATGAAATTTTTTGTCTGAATTTGTCAAATGTTAATGGACTGGACATTGCTAATGTAATTCTTGACTGATATATTGTATATACTTATTGTATATACTTTTTCTTATATTAGTCTAACTTCTTTATTTTAAACAAAAAAAAGGGGGGAATGTGGTTGCTATATTGTGCACCCCAATAAACTTATCTGGGGGTCAGAGAACAGAACAGCCACTATATTCAACATAGAGGTTAGGCAGTGGTAGCACACTTCTTTAATCCTAGCATTCTGGAGACAGAGCTCCATCACTGTGAGTTCAAGGCCACACTGGAAACAGCCAGACATGGTGACACACACCTTTAATCCCAGCATTTGAGACCTTATGTCTTGCTTGGGAAAGACACATACCTTTAATTTTAGGAAGTGATGACAGGAAACAGAAAGGTATATAAGGCATGAGGACCAAGAACTAGGAGCTTTTTAAGCTTTTAGGCTTTTAGCAGCAGTTCAGCTGAGATCCATTCAGGTGAGGGCACAGAGATTTCCAATTTGAGGAAACAAGATCACCTGAGAAATTGGCAAGGTGAGGTTGGATGTGGCTTGTTCTGTTTCTCTGATCTTTCAGCATTCACCCCAATACCTGGCTCCAGGTTTGTTTTTATTAATAAGACCTTTTAAGATTCATGCTACCAAAACTGACCATGCAATTACAACAGCAAAAGAAAGAATGGTGGTTGAGACCATATTTTTCACTACTGAGATTGACATGATCTTTAATAGGTAACTTTAACATTAGGTAAGTCATTAGTTCTCAGACTTTCTAATGTCATACACTCTTTCTAGTCTTAAATATATTGATGACTTCATAAAAGTTTTGTTTAAAGTTTTGTTTCTAAGAGTAGAGCTATCAAGATTACCATACTAGAAATCAAAAGAGAAATTTAAAAATTATTTTATTTGGAAATATAACAAAAATATGACATATTAGAGTATAAGTATATAAAGTATACATATAAAGTATAAGCATATTTTTTGAGAAATAACTACATTCTCAAAATCTCAGTGAGCATAGTGGTCCTGTTTCATATTGTTTAAAACCTGTTAAATGTCTAATAGAAAAAATTGAATTTCACTTCTACTTCTGTATTTAACTGAGTGTAATATCTCATTTTGGCTAAGTATCTCAAGAAAATCCAACCTCATAGAGAGATGTAATTGGAAAAAGGTAGAGTATCTTAAGTAGGTCTTTATGGCTACTCTCTCTGATAACACTCCCCCAGTTAAACAGCAATAGTTTTTCAAAAGTTAATTGCAGGGCTGCAGAGATAGCTCAGTCTAAAAGTGCTTGGCATGCAAGCGAGAAGACCTGACTTCAAACCCTGGAGCACTCTTCACTCCTTTTAAAGCTGGGCATGGTAGTGTACACTGTGATCCCCATGCTGGAGAGGCAGAGACAGGCAGAACCCTGGGGCTCACTGGCCAGCCAGCCTAGTTCCCTTGGTGGTTTCCAAGTGAGTAAGAGACCCTGTCTCAAGAAGCAATGTGAATGGTACCTAGAGAATGACACTCAGATGTGCCTGCTGGCCTCCACACACGCGCGCGCAGACATGCACATATGCACACACACATGCACACACACACACACACACACACACACATGCACACACATACACACACGCATGCACACATGCACACACATGCATGCATACATACACACAGATGCACAACACACACACACACACACACACACGCACGCACGCACACATGCACACACGTGCATGCACACACACATACACACACACATACATGCATTTACACAGTTAGTTGTAGTATGGAATCTGAAATCATACTAATGAACTACTATTCATTCTGCTACATTAAAAACCTATTGGTTTATCTTAAGCTTTGAATGGAATTTTTTCTCATTCATGATTTTGTGGCATCATACATTTTGGACAATATTGGTTCATTGATATATGTAGATCTCATAAATACTGTCACTGTTATTATACTATATTTTGAAACCACATTCATTAATATCACCATTTCTCATAAAAAGAACTCTGCCCCCCCATATGTAGAGTGGTCGCTGGAAGTTTCTGTCCTGCCCTGTCCGAGCAGTTCAGTCCCAAATAAACACACAGAGTCTTATACTAATTACAGACTGTTTGGTCTATGGCTCAGGCTTCTTGCTAGCTAGCTATTACCTCTTAAATTAGCCGATTTCACATGGCCATGGCATTACCAGTCTGCTGGCATGTTGCTTCTTCGGCAACACTCAGCACTGAGCATCTCCCCTGACACTGCCTTTCTCTCCTCACTCTAGCTCTGCTTGGATTTCCCCTCTGCCTCTAAGCTGCCTTGTCACAGGCCAAAGAAGCTTATTTATTAATCAATGGTAGCAACACATGTTCACAGCGTACGGAAAGATATCCCACAGCATAGAGTCATGTGGCCCAGACTGGCTGTGAACTCTATGTACATAAGGATGAGCTGGAACTTCTGAGCTTCCACCTCCCAAGTGCTGGGGTTACAGGTGTGCACTACCATGCCCCCGTTTCACACATTGCTGGAGATGGAACCCAGGGCTTTGTGCACACTAGACACTCTACCAACTGAGCCACATCCCCAGACCCAGAAAAACTTTTTAATAACTAGGAAGACGTCAAGCTCATAGAGGCAGAAAAAAATTTTCCAAAATGCTCATTTCACACATGGCTCACATTTTATGACCAGTCACAGATATTGGCAGATGTTTAAGTGACAGGCCCATTTTGTTCTTTTGCAAGAAAACATTTGCCAAATATTCAAGTTTGAGAGCTGTAGTTTTCTATTGGTTCTTCTTCCTGTGAGAAAAGAGGCTGTTCAGCATGCAACTGAAGCTCATGATGCTTTCCCTAAGGGCATTCATCATTCTCTGTTTGATCATTCAGAATATTGAAAAAGATGACTACTCAAGTGCCAAGATTTAATAAAATGAATAAATCTTACTGCTTTATTAAAGCTTTTTAAGTGCAGCTAGATTTTTATCTTCCTTTGTGCACATGGCAGTGAAGAGGGAGAGCACTGGGAGAGCTATGTGAAGGGGTTGCTCGTGTGCCTCCCATGTGAATGTCAACAGAGTGAAAAGGGCAAATTCTGTCCATTATTGTAAAACTAGCTTTGACTTCAGTGGTCCTCTGACTCGGTCACACTTTGAAAAATCACTGATCTGAGAAATCTTCCAGACTATAAAAAAAATTTTGGAAAGCTCTCTGTTGCACTTTATGAAACAATTATAAACTTAACACTGATGTGATTAAGAAAAATGATGTACCATGATTGCATTTATAGATGTAGATTAGAAAGTAGTTTTTAAAATATTAGCAAAGAAAATTTAGCAGTATATAAAAACACACCAAGTAGAATTTATTATGGGGTAGCTACCTAAAAGTGATTTGCATCAACAAATAAAACAAGAAATAACAAGCAATCACATATCTTTAAAACCCTGAGAATACAATTTAGTGGTCATTGTTAATAAAGACTCAGAGTAAAGTAAATAGAAGAGAAATCATGTAAGCATGATAAAGATTAAAAAGCAGACACAGTTGTAGGTGGGGAAATGTTCAGATGGTAAGATACACATCATAGTTGTAATAATTCAACTTCTTTGATGTTGTGTGAAAAAAGTAAAGCAAATGATAGGTATTGTGTTATCAACCTCTACATCTAAGGCTCAAGGAACATTGTGGAAATGGGGCAGAGAGATTGTAAGAACCAGTGGACCAGGACATCTACTACAAGATAGTCTTCTGTATATGGCAGGGAGCTGCATGCATGTAATATTAACAATATGGTCACCTAAACAAGATCTGCACAATGTCACATTTGCTATCCCAAAGTAGATTGAGAAAATCCCACAAAGCACCCATGGATGAGAACTACAGGCCATTAATTGTTGCTAAGAGGGAAAACTGGTCTTCTCTAGGGATGAGCCTCTAACAAGTTATCCAATCTCAACTGACCAGTCCTAAACATATGTACATGTAAGTTACACTAATGGACTAAATAGATTCAGTAGGATATCTATATATCTATATCTACACACACACACACACACACACACACACACATCTGAGTGGGTATGTAACAATAATAATTAGAAGAGAGGGGTGATGAAATTGAAATGGAGAGGAGGCATGGGTGCAGTTGGAGGAGGATGTATGAAGAGGAGATTATGTAAATACAGTATTCGTGGATGAAATTCTCAAAAAATAAAGTAAGTGTGAAAAATACAGTGTTGGCAGGTCAAACGGACTCCAGATAAGTACTGTTGTTAACCAACAGCCTAAGTTCTCCTGCCTACTGCCTATTCCTGAGGGTAGGATCTCTCCCCACTTTCCCTGGTCTTAGACCTTATGCCTGTAAGTTTCAAATGTACATCCAAGATGAATTTTTCCACACACTCCTTCACTTTACTTTCTCTCTCTACTCTATCTGCTGCAATAGATTTCAGATCAACTGCAGACTGCTCCAGCATCAGCTCCATGTGTTCCCTCAAAGCGACTAGCCCAAGGTGGTCAAGCCTCACAAACTGCTTCAAAATAAAGCCAGTACTTTCCTAACCCCAAATGATCCTTCAGAGCCTGCACAGTAAGTGAAATAGCCTGCTCTTCCCTAACATGACCAGCATTCTAGCTTCCTTGACCCAGCCCCCAACAACGACAACCCAATGTCAATGTGAAGAGGTCATAGACAGGATTACACATGAACCTATATCATTTATTATCAACAAAAGGCTAGGACACTAAGTTTCAAACCTGGGACAAATGGCTGAGGTGCCTATTTAACATATCAAAGCAGATGCTGGCCTCCAGGCTCTCCCTCCATCCCTACCTGTTACAGGGCCCTCTTGGCTAGCATACCCTGCCCCCTACCCTGAACGTTCCATCCTAGGGGGCTGGGCTGCTCTTCCCTATATAATCCAACCATTTTGGCTACCCACTTTCTTTGTATTTTGGGCCTTCCTGGCTGATGCACCTGGTTCCTCTATTTCCCCTCTCCCCTTCCCTACCCCCTCTCCTCACAGGGCTCAGGGACATGTCCACTCTGGACGGATGTTCCTGTCTCTAACTACACTCTCCCTTTTACCTACCATAAACTTTCTCCTCCACCATACCTAGGAGCAGTAAAAGAAGAGATCAAAGTATTATTACATTCTTTATATAATTATTTTCCAGAAAACCCTACAATCATTGACTTTCCACATAG
Organism: Onychomys torridus; assembly: GCF_903995425.1. NCBI lineage: Eukaryota > Metazoa > Chordata > Mammalia > Rodentia > Cricetidae > Onychomys > Onychomys torridus. The sequence goes on along the minus strand of NC_050447.1, from coordinate 70,365,582 downwards.
AAGAAGTAACAAAGAATGTGGTAAGACAGACCTACTCACAGCAAATTTAAATGAATTTTCCTATATATGAAATAATGGAGTGAAGATGGAGGTAAAGAAATGATTCATTCAAAGGTACAAGAATCTTAGAACTAACTTAAAGTATCCTGAAAGTATGGTTAAAGATTTATAAGAGTCTGATGAGGTGCAGACAACAAGAGTCGGAAAAAGAAACAGGAAGAGACGTTCTTGGTCAAGAAAGTAAAGCAACATAAAATTAGTTTGGAGATGATAATGAAGCCCACACTTCACTATCCTTTTATGGAATAAGGCATTATAATAAGAAAAGTGATATTCAAAACCATACAAAAGGGGGCTAGAGAGATGGCACAACAATTCAGAGCACCTGTGCTCTCCCAGCGCACAAAGGTACCTAGCATAGTACCTAGCATAGTACCACAGGGCGACCCACTACCATCTGTAACTCCAGATCCAGGGACGCAACCCTTTCTTATGACCTCCACAGGCACCAGGCACTCACATGGGGCACACACTACATCCAGGCAAAACACTTACATATATGAAATAAATGAATCTTTAAAATTCATACAGAAATGTACATTTTGAATAATATTCCTAACGATAATGAGAAAGCATGACTCTTTTTTTAAACACTGGGGATTGAACCCAGGCCCCTGAATGTGTTAGGCAAGTACTCCATTACTGAGCTATGTTCCCAGCCCTTCTATTATATTTTATTTTGAGACAGGGTCTCACTGAATTGTCCAAATGGGCCTTAAATTCTTAATCTTCCTGTCTCTGCCTTCCAAATGGCCAAGCAGGGTTTCTTTATGTACCCCTGCCTGTCCTGGAATTCACTCTATAGACCAGGCTGGCCTCCAACTCAGTGATCCGCCTGCCTCTGCCTCCCAAGTGCTAGGATTATAGGCATGTGCCACCACCGCCCAGCTTGTACTGAGTTTTTAATCACAAAGCACTACCCACTATAAGAACCTACCATAAATAACTGTAGAAGAAGAATGAGAGAAAGGCAGGTAGATGAGGGAGAGAACATAAAAAGACATGAAACAACTATTTTCACACACTGCGTGACCAGCAGCAGGACTATGGTCACTGAAAGAAGAGTTGTAAATGGGATGAGCCCTCACCCTGGATTACCACCAAGGCAATTTGCAGGATACAATACATGTAGGGGAAACTCAAACAGAGTCCAGTTGTAAACAAGCATTTTGAGGAAAAGAGAGGTTTGAGACCTCCAGAATTATTTAAACAACTGACTGAATTTTGATCTGTATATTTGGGTATAAAACTCCCCATATATGAGCAAGCCAAATAAAACCCAGAACTTATACATGCCCAGTAAATGCCAGGTACAGGATGGAGTCCTCTAATGGAAATTACCCAAGCAGTGGAGCTAAATTGTCTCTAAACTACAGGCAGCTCTCACTTGCCCTACTCAAGCTTAAAAGCAGGCTTCAGAATAATCCAACTGATTGTATCTGTTTGACTACATGTTAAATTTTTTTTTAAAAAGGTGTTTTTTTAATTATTATTTTATGTGTGTACTGTTGTGAGCCACCATGTGGGTGCTTTGAAAGAGGAGCCAGTATTCTTAAGTGCTGAGCCATCTCTCCAGCCACAAAGGCCAATGTTTTTAAAGCAATACAACAGAATCCAATATTGAATAATGTAAAAATCTGTAATATCCTGAGATACAAACAAAATTATCAGGCACTCAAGGAAATATAGCCCATAAGGAGAGAAAAAAAGATCAAATAATGAAAATGACAGAGATGATAAAATAGGAAAGCCTCCAGAACATATAATACAAATGTGTTTCTGACCCTCGAGAACAGTGGTTTGCAACCTTCCTAATGCTGTGACCCTTTAACATAGTTACTCATGCTGTGGTGACCCCAACCATAAAATTATTTTCATTGCTATTTCATGACTAATTTTGCTACTGTTTTGATTCATAGTGTAAATACCTGTATTTTCTGATGGTCTTAGGCGCCCCCTATGAAAGTGCTGTTCTCTCCCTGTAGGTGGATTTTTTTTTTTTTTTTTTTGGTAAGGACCATCAGCTTCCCAATTGGGGGGGGGGGCGGGCACAGAGGTTACCTAGTGAGATCTGAGCTTGCTTTACGCAGCAGGGCTGCATTAGGGGGATAGCTTGACCACATGCATTGTTACCAGGTGTTTGGAAGGGGCTGCATTTGGCTGTGCTGGGGGAGGTCTTTTACTCTGCCCCTTGGCATTCTTATAAAAAGCCCTTTTGAAGAGACAGAAGGGGCCAGTGGATATTGATCAGGTCCTCCCAAAGTTATCCTGTGTTTCTGTCTGTCTTCTCCACACTATCTTTCTAGCTAAGTATTTTTTCCCTCTTCTCCTCAAGAGTACCCTGGGAAAAAGTGAGAGCCAGCCTCCCACACCCAATAATGACACAGAAACTTCTTATTGATTATGAAAGCTCAACCTATAGCTTAGGCTAGTTCTTAACCAGTTCTTATAACTTAAATTAACCCATTTCTATTAATCTATGTTGCCATGTGTCTCATGACATTTACCTCTCCTCCTACATGTCTTGCTTGTTCTCCATCTCTTGGCATCCTCACCTTTTTCTTCCCAGCATTCTCTCTGACCCCAAATTCTGACTAGCTATTGGCTGTTTAGCTTTGTATTAAACCAATCCAGCTAACACATCTTCACAGTATACAAAAAGATTATTCCACAACATTTCCCCCTTTTTGTCTAAATAAAAAAGCAAAGGTTTTAACTCTAACATAATAAAACTACATACAATAAGAACAATTATCAGGTATTGTCTAAATAGAAGGGAAAAGTATTAACTTTAACAAATAAACTATATACAATAAGAGCAATTATCAAGTAATTATATTCACAATGTCCAGTCCATTTGCATTTAGCATATTTGGAGAAAATATTATATTATCTATCTTATCTTGATGAATTTAAATTTTTATACCTTAACCATTTTATTATAACTTGTATTACCATCTTAAAACTATATTTTTAGACCTCAAAATATTTTTTAGATAAATAATTTGAGCTTCTATATCTCTCAACCTTATAAACTTTATATTTTTAATCTAAGTTTTTTTTCTGAATTTGGTAACAAGGAAAACTGTAAAACTATAACTATCTAGTCTTCAATCTCCATCAGAGACCCAAGAAAGATAAAATATTACCTAAGTAAACAGGAAGTGCAGAGAAAGCAACTTCCAAAACTATGAAAATACAGAGTCAGCTGGCTGCCTAGACAGTCACACCAGGGTTCCTCTGTAATGTTGGGGCATCCATCTTCATCCTACAGGCCTAGAATATCTGAAAGACTTTTCTGTGAAAGGCTTTTCAGAAATTTTTGGAAGACTGTCCTACCGTGTCTTGGAAAAGTTCGGCAGTCACTTTCTTTTGTGTCCTGCTTGTCCAGTTTGGACAGCACACTGTCAGCAGTTGAGGCAAGGGCAATTTCTTGCCCAAATGGCTAGCTTTTGCCACAAAGAAAGCAAAATCCATAAGGACCATAAGGAGGTTCTTTGACGCCCAACATCCTTTTGTGAAGTAAATTGATGCTGCCAGGAGCAGATATGTCTCACCATCATGAAATGCCCTATGTTATTAAAACATTAAAATGCCATATTCTGTAGGTCTCTGAAGTGTTTAGAGACCATCTATCTATTTAAAATATGTCTCTGATTGACCTTGAAAATATACCTAACATAACTATAAGTTTGATTGTTGTTGATGACTAACTACTAACCTATATTTCTTTATTATCCTAAATAGCTTTCAAGGACTAGAACTTTACACTACATTTTTAAATGAGCTACATAGGTACAATACCTATAACAAGAAACAGAAACATATAATACAATATAACAAAAATAACCTTAAATTTGTATCAATATACAAAATTCTATACCAATGTAAAATATTTGAGACTAATAGTTGTTTTTTTAATTTGAAAGTAGATACAGTAATCTACTCTTATATCTTATCATTTCTATATCACCTTTTTCCTTTCAAAGTGAGGTCCCTGATGTAATCTCCTTTGCTTAGTATCCTTCCCAACCATGACCAAAAACATCTTGTGACCAACTCCCCAAGTGATGACAAACATCCCTGTGAGGATGGACATTCTCAGCCAGAAGCATTAAAGCTGTTCTGGATGCAGAACTCTGAGGAAATTGCAGCAGAGACACTCTGAGAGGCTGGATCACCTGGGTTATCCATTTTCATGGGTGTTTGGTCCCCTTGCTCTGCCTTATAGTTTTTCTAGGTTTATTTCTTTATGTCTGTAGCCAGAATTTTAGTCATTTAGCTTTTTATTAAACCAATCTGAGTGACACATCTTCATAGTGTACAAAAAGATTGTTCCATGACAGCTCCCCAAAGGGTCATAACCCACAGGTTAAGAACCACTGCTCTAGCCGGACAGTGGTGGCCCACACCTGTAATCCCAGCACTCGGGAGGCAGAGGCAGGTGGATCTCTGTGAGTTCGAGGCCAGCCTGGGCTACCAAGTGAGTTCCAAGAAAGGCGCAAAGCTACACAGGGAAACCCTGTCTTGAAAAACAAAAAAAACAAAAAAAAACAAAAAAGAAAGAAAGAAAGAATCACTGCTCTAGAATGTAGGGGATGCATTCTCTATGTAATGAGTACTAAACATCAATGTCATGTATGCTTAATGTGAATAAACATAGACATAATAGAGAAAGACTCCAAAAAATATGTTCAATTATTATATTTCAATTTAAATTCTTTAAAATATTAAAAAGAACCATTGAAACAATGATGAATAGAAAAATGAAAGAAAAGTAAATGTAACACAGATTTTGTTTGTTTGTATTTTGGTTTGGTTTGGTTTTGGTTTTTCGAGACAGGGTTTCTCTGTAGCTTTGCGCCTTTTCTGGAACTCGCTTTGGAGACCAGGCTGTCCTCGAACATACAGAGATCCACCTGGCTCTGCCTCCCAAGTGCTAAGACTAAAGACGTGTGCCACCACCGCCCAGCCTGTAACACAGATTTTAAAATACCATATGTGAGGTGAAAATAACCCTAGATATGTATTAGCAACACACAAAACATAGCAGAAGAAAATGTGACTGAATTTGAAGACAGTGGTACAAATGATCCTAAACAAACAATTATTGTTTTTATCTAAGTTGTTCCATTTACTAATAAAGATTGGAAGTCAGATATTGGAGTGAAAACCTGCTGGATCAGAGAAGCCAAGAAGCAACCAACCGACCTTCCTTTTCATCCAGAGACCCAGCAAGAGAGCGTCTTTCCATTCATCCCAAACCAAAAAGGCCTGCCAGTCTCCAAGTCCCTCCCTACTCCTTCCTGTGAGTCCCTCTTCCCAAGTCCTCTGTACTCTCTATGGCTAATTCTTGTCAACTCATGGCTGGCTCTGCCCCCTGATTCAAGGTTAATTTTCTTAACACAGTCTTGGAATTTCACAGTGCAATCAAATATCCCACAACAAGAAATCGAGAAAAGGCTGCAAACAGTAAATATGGAAGCATCATTGACCAGTTAGCCAGGATCAAGTGTCTAACTTATCTGTAATAGGAGCCTCATTAGGGACATGGGTAGTGGGAGATTTTAAGCAATCTGGCCACTCTTTTCCAAATGTGATGAAAAATGAGAAGAAACACAGATCCAAGAAACTTATGAACCCCACAGGAAACTCCATCAGGGCACATCCTAATTAACTTTGTGAGAAGCAGCAATGAGGAGCGCAATCGATGACGCCTTCTGAAAGTCGCCATATAAACAAGAACAAAGAAGGACTGTGGACTTCCTCTCAGTCCGCAAGTCATGAGACAAAGGAGTGACACAGTTAAAGTGCTAAAGACCCAGTCGTCCTGGAATTCCATTCTCAGCAAAGTATCTATCAAAAGGAAGGTGAGACAGAGTTCTTTGCTCAGACAAAAGTTGAAGGACTTCATTACCATCAGACCCGCAGTGTAAGTAATGCTAAGGATTGTTCTTTGAACAGGAGAAAAATAATGAAAAAGTAAGAGCACAAACAGCTAAAGATACAGATAAACAGAAATAAGGCCTTACATTTTTTATTTCTTTAACAGCTAATTTGCTACTTACATCAATGATTGTGTTGAATGAGTATTCCTCGTGTTGAAATCCTACAAACCCTGCACGCAGAAGTGAGGAGGATGTTGAGTTCAGCCTGGAAGAGAGAGAGAGAGAGAGAGAGAGAGAGAGAGAGAGAGAGAGGAGAGAGAAAGAGAAGAAGAAGAAGAAGAAGAAGAAGAAGAAGAAGAAGAAGAAGAAGAAGAAGAAGAAAAAAGAAGAAGAAGAAGAAGAAGAAGAAGAAGAAGAAGAAGAAGAAGAAGAGAAGAGAAGGGAAGGAGGGAGGAAGGAAGGGAGGAAGGAAGGAAGAAGGGAAGGAAGGAGGGAGGGAGGAAGGAAGGAAGGAAGGAAGGAAGGAAGGAAGGAAGGAGGGAAGGAAGGAAGGAGGGAAGGAGGGAAGGAAGGAAGGAGGGAAGGAGGGAAGGAGGGAAGGAAGGAAGGAAGACTGCTCAAAATGCAAATTGCCTAAACAAAGCATCAAACTGAATTTATAAAAGAAAATCTATCCACTACAGTCTACAAGAACTCTGTCTAGGACAAAAAGAAACATCATAAATTAAAGGTAAAAAGATAGGTAAATAAGGTCAAAGTTGAGGGCAAAATACTCCTCATGAAGCCATTAATGCAAATTTAGAATGGCTATATTAATATCAGAAAAAGTGGCAACTGCCTCTGCCCCTGTAACAGCAGGCTGTCTGTCACGGTTAATGTCTGTACCATTTTTTCTGACACTATTGATCAGCCCCTTGAGCTGCATCTAGCTGTATGCAGACAAACGTCCAGACATAATGGAAAATGTTTGTGCTGTGAGTACCGGCGAGAGAGGATTTGGTTACAAGGATTTCTGCTGTAGAACTATCCCAGGATTCACGCGCCAGGGTGCTGGTGTCACACGCCGTACCAGCACTAGTAGTAAGTCCATCTATGGGAGAAATCTGATGAGAACTTCATCTTGAAGCATCTGTAGGTCTTGGCATCTAGTCCATGGCAAATATAGGACCAAACAGAAATTGTTCCCAGTTTTTCATCTCATTGCCAAGACTGAGTGGTTGAGGGACAAGCCTGTGTTCTTTGGGAAGGTAAACATGGCATGAGTGTCCTGGAAGGCAGGAAATGCAAGGCCAGCAAAACAACCACCATGGCCAATGGTGGGCAACTCGGATACTTTTGACTTGTACACATTTCACCACCAGAACGTCTATTCCATAGCTCAGGAACATGCACTAAGGAATGTTTTCTTTTTTGGGGGAGGGAGGACATTAAAAATATTAATAAATCTTAAAAATTAAAATCATGCCATGTCTGTTCTCTAACAACAATGAAATTAATATACAAGTCACAGAAAGGTATCTGTAAAAATACCCCAACATTTGGAAATTTGAGTAATAGCCCTCTCAAAATCCCAAAGAGTCAAAAGAGAAATCACAACTGGGTGCAGTTATACACTTATAGTCCCAGCACTTGGAGGTGAGGCTGAGGCAGGAGGATCTCAAGTTCAGGATACATCTGAGTTGCACAACCAGATCCTGCATTCAAAAGTAGGAAAAAATGGAAAGAAGGGAGGAAGGAGAGAGGGAGAGGGAGGGATCATTTCAAACGGGATAAATCTGGAAACAAAGCATAAACACTACAGGATGAAAAGAGAAACTTCCAGGTCCTGAAAGTCTCACTGAAAAGCTACCAAACATTCATAGGAGTATTGATATTGATTTGCACAGTTCCTTCCAGGAAGCTGAAGAGGGGACACTGCCCAACTCATATTTCTGAGGTGAATACTCCACTGATGCAAACCAAACAAAGGCAGTCCAGAAAAAGAAAACTGTAGATCAACATCTCATGAACTTACATGTAAACTCTGTCAACTGCACACTGAGTAGGGGACGTGCAGGATCTGCTTTGGTTTGTAACAGTAAGTCAGCAGAGATGAGGTAAGACTGAGTCTAGAGACCTCCAATCCAAGCACTGGACAGGAGCCTGGATGTTCTGTTGGAAATGAACAGGGAGGGGCTACCTGTTACCTTTAGTTGAGTCTGAGGAAGCACAGTTATTCACAAGAAGAGCTAGAAGAGGGTAAAAAGCAGGTCCCATGACCAGCAGGCAACACCAAAACCAGAGCTAACAATGAGGTGGCCTTGCCCTTGGCTGGTACAAGAAGTATGGCTGACTAGTTAGAGCTTGAAATTTGGTGACTGGCCACAGAGCTATTATGAAATCCAGAACTGGCTACAGTGTCACCAGCAGGCAGGGCCTTACACTGAAATGACTTCACTTTTCTGTATTTCAGTTCCTTCATCTGTACAATGGGGAATCATAGTACCTGTGAGATAAAATTAGTGTGCTGATTTAAAAGAGATACTGCAAGCCAAGCATAGTGGCACATGCCTTTAATTCCAACAATCAGGAGTCACAAGGCAGGCAGATCTCTGTGAGTTTGAGGCCACTCTGGTCTATAGAGAGTTCCAGGACAGCCAAAGCTACGTAGTGAGACCTTGTCTTGAAAAACAAAATCAACAAACCAAAACAACAACAAAAATAGTTCTGAATACAAAAGGATAAAACAGAGTTGGGCATACAATAACTACCAAACAATTTTGTATATCAGGATAGCTGTTTTCCTGTTGTCCAATTCAACTATCCATTCTTGTATTCTTTCAACAAACATTTATTCAGTAGTTCTGCTAGAAGCTGCAGATGGTTGCATTTTGTTGCTGTTGTCTATAGCTTTTTAATTCCCTTAGAAATAGCCAGGGTCAACTCCCCAGCCACTCTTCCTTACCCCCTCCCCTCTGTTTTATTTTTGTTCCATAAGCATCCCAGTTAAGCAATGAGTTCAAAGTAGGGTCAGAGACTTACCATTTACATCAAAGAAATAACATTGACTTATTACATAATATCCCAGATTTTGGCCTGCCAACAATGATCTAGAAAAAATACAAAAGACTGAATAAAAGAGAAATACAAGGTAGCTTTTTAACCAATGAAGTTACAAGTCTCAAAATTTGCAAAATATATATTTAAGATAGTAATACTGAAAGGAAACATACGAGACAAATATATGTCAAAATGCATAAATGCACTCCAAACTCTAAATCAAAGTATGTTGTCAGAAGTGCTTTTTATTTTGATTACTGATGATTTTCATAATTAAATATATTTACAGGGCTGGTGAGGTTCAGAGAGTAAAAACGCTGGCTGCCCAAGCCTGACAATGTGACTTCAATCTTTGGTACCCACATGTGTGATAGCTTGCCTCTGTAATCCCAGCACTTCTGTAGTGAGATGGGAAGAAACTTGAAGGCCAGCTAGCCTAGAATTCATGAAGTGGCAGAAACAATAAGATTCCTGCCTCAATAAGGTGGAAGGAGAGAATGGACCCCAAAAGTTGTCCTCTGACCTCCGTATATGCATACACACATGTGGACACCCATACACATGCCTAATGCACAAATAAGAAATGAAAATAATTTTACCTATCTTTACATAAGAATTGCCTGCTACTAATGAACTCCTAAATTTCGGTGTCAGGATTCTTGAACAATCTAAGGGGCAGAAATCATGTATTATTTCAAGTTTAAATTCCATTTTAATTCCACTGGGTTAGGGAATTATCCAAGATTTATTAATAGGTATATTAGTTAGTAGGTTTAGATTTGCATTTCCTTTCCGATTTCTAAGAGCGTCATCTTCCACAGGGGACAATATTTACAAAGACCAGAGGTTCCCAGGCCTGCTCACTAATGTTAACTGGGGATATCTGAAAACCACTAATTCTCAGGCATAACCCCCAACCTCTGAACAGAAAACCCACCCATTATAGTAGTTTCAAAAGTTTCCTGGGGACTGTGGGGTGCATCCAAGTGTTGAGACTCACTTGTAGAGAGTTAAAGGTTGGTTGTGTTGAACGTCACACAGGTACTCAGTGTACTGCACAAGCTCAGCCTCTGTCCCTCGGTGGCTGAGTGCCTGTTCCATGTAACACACGGTACTAAATGTCAAATGTCACACTGTCCTTTCGGTGAAGTGCTCTCAATTGTACTTTCCTTGCTGTGGTTAATAGAGTAGCTATTTTTGTTTGTTTGGGTTTTTCATATTTGAGAGTTGGTCTTGCTATTTAGCAGCTAGTTTCAGCCTTGAAATTCTCCTTTCTCCTTAGTCTAGGAATTACAGGCTTGTGACACCATGCTTTCTGACTTGCAATATTCTGTACTTATCTAAACTGTCTTAAAGAGTGTACCTTTAGGGTTGGGGATTTAGCTCAGTGGTAGAATGCTTGCCAAGCAAGCACAAGGCCCTGGGTTCAATCCTCAGCTCAAAACAACAACAACAACAAACAACAACAACAACAACAAAGAGTGTACCTTTCTGGGGGCTGGAAAGATGGTTCAGCAGTTAAGAGCAGTTGCTGTTCAATTACGAGGACGAGAGGTCAGCCCCCAGCACCCACAGTCAGACTGCTCACAAATGCTTCTAACTCCAGCTCCAAGGCCTAGGGCACACTCTTCTAGTTTCTGTGGGACACACACATAGATATATACACATGCATAAATTAGTATTTTGTTAAAAAATATTCCTTTCTTGGATGCAAAAAAGAAAAAAATCTGCTGGGCAGTGTCTAGTGGCAGTCATTTGCTATTGCTTTAACTGTGACCTTACAATTTGACCTTGGGATGACCCTATCTCTCACCTTTCCCACCTTCACACCTGATTGATGTACATCTCCCTTGTGAGCATCACATCTGTCTTTCTCCTTATTCTCGGAGCTCCCCCACATGCTTCCTGTTCTTTGTGGAACTCCATTGGCCATTTACTCATTGTTCTTAGGGTTCTGCTCCCCAAATACTACTTGAGTGTCTTTCCAGGCCTTCCTCGTTGTCCATCCCTGAATTCTCACCCTCTCCCACTGTCTCTGCCTCATCCCTTCATCTCCTCATCACCTGTCTTTTAAACTCCCACAGATGGGAGAGGCTTTACTGAAAAGATCCTGCTGCCCATTGTACAAATTTGTTGTTGCTGTTATAAAACACCATTACCAAAAGTGACTTACGGAAAAAGAAGAGTTTATTTTCACTTACAGTTCCAGGAGGAGGGTCCATAATGCAAAGGGGGGCATGGCGGCAGGCAGCTGGAGCAGAAACCAAAAGATCACATCTTCAACCACAAAAAGAATGTACACACTGGAAGTGAGGTGAGGCTATTACCCTCATAAAGCCTGAGCCCAGTGATGTACCACCTCCAGCAAGGATGCACCAGCTCCCCAAACAGTGCCACTACCTGGTTACCGAGTTCCAATACCTGACCCCATGGAGACATTTCCCATTCAAAGCCCCATACCCACAAAAGACAGACAGTGTGCTAAGGAACATAGTTTCTGGCTAGTGTTGGGTAATGTGGTTGAGGGAAATCTGAATCACTTGTGGGAAGAAGATTAATTGTCCCACAATAGCAAGCAGAGTAGCAGATTAATATACTAAAGACAGTAAGAGTCATTGTCAAAATACCAAGTAGAAGAGTTAAGGCAAGAAGAATGACCCTAAGTTCCTGGATCCATCCGAGAAGAAATAGAGTCAAGGAAAGATAAAGAGAAGAACAGGTGACAAGACACAGGGACCAGGACTGTGGGTGACACAGACAGACCTATTATAATAGATACCTAGTTTATCAGCATGCCATGCTGCTTTTGTCTGTTTTTTAGTTTTTGTTGTTGTTGTTGTTTTTGGGGTGTGTGTGTGTGTGTGTGTGTGTGTGTGTGTGTGTGTGTGTGTTTGCTTGGTTGGTTTTGTTTTGTGGGGGCTGCACTATTTTCAGGTACTGGGAAATTACACCCCGGGTCTTACACATGCTAGGCAAACATGTATCACTGAACTATAAAGCCAGGGCCCTGTTTAATCTTTAAACATCCATATCTACTTTCTTAATCTGCTTTGCAAGAGACCTTTTTCATCAATGTCACTGGATCAGGACTTTGTGAGACAGAAGAGGGAAACTTGCTATGGTGCTACAGTCTCTGCAACACAGTGGACTTACAAATTGTTGTTTTATATGTGGTGCTTATTAATGTGGCCAGGCCATAGAAGGTAATGCCAGATTTTGTGAGGAATTTGATGCACCAGAAAGAAGTATTGACTCAGAAAGGTAGAAAACAGGCAAATACAAGATGCTGTGGACAGAAGTCAGAGGCTGTGCCTGAAGAATGGCAATTGGGAGTGTGAAGTCAGCACAGAGCCATAGGAAAGAGGTCAAAGATCCAAAGCCAACAGGACCAGAATGCCTTTCATGAGTCAGAGTGAAATCATGAACTAAACATTTTATATTGCAGGCTATACACAAAATATCAGAGGAAGAGTCCATTTACAATGAGCTTTGGACATAGGTACTAGGAGTAAATGGCCAGTTTAGAGACAGAGGGTCAGGTAATCTTCAATATGTCCTGTCCCTCCTGTCAGAACAGGATAAGCCCAGTTTCCCATCTGGATTCTCTTATCAGAAGGCAGAGTTAGCTCTCCAAAGAGTATATGAGTTATCCTAAGAGCATTCCCCATCTATGCTCCTCGTGCTGGACTAGACTTGGCCTTATGAGTGTGAGCAATATCAACTTGACTCACTGTTTACTGAAGACACACTTGAGATTGTTGGAGTGAGGCCTTCACTGTATGACAGAAGACAAGTTCTAGAACCTGGGGGTGGAGTAGCACACATATAAACCAACCCTAAGAAGTAAGGAGAACTGTGAACTGTGTAGCTTAGACTCTGGCACGGACCGCTGCAAATCAGGAGACGGAAAGCCAGGGGCCTCCAGTGAAATCCTGCTCCCTTGCTGGTCCGCACCTACACACCATGGCCTTGTGGTACAATGTCTCTTTTGTTGCTAGAGGAAATCCTGCAGATAATCCTGGGACATCTGATCTCCTACATCTTCTCAGACAGTAGCTGTGTTCACAGAAGTTCTGGATATTATCAGGAAGATGTTATAGAAAAGCCATCGACACCACAACATGGAATCGTCGGGGGAGGTGAATTCAGAGAGCGGATATACGTAAACACGGTGGTCATTTCTGCATCACTTACCTTCTCATCCTTGTCAGCACGAAGGGGCACAAAAGCACACCTCTTGCCGGCCTCGTCAGAAATTGTTCTGCCTTCTTCTAAGAAAATTCTGCTGTAGAATATCTCCAGTCTGGGTGACAGTAACTTCCAAACTGTTGTAGAAAAGCCAGCCATGAAGACTGCATTTCAGATCAAGCTGAGTGGTCAGGAAAATAGCCTTTCCCCCCTCACATCCTTGCTCTGTCCTTCCTGAAGGAGTGGTGCAGAATCCAGCATCCTTCTCTATCCTTCTTGACTTCCCTTTGAAGTCACGGGAGAAAAACAATCTATCAACACGTCTTCCTTGGCCTTGTTCCGACCAGCTGATAATACTACAAAGTAAGTAACTTCACCCCCTGAGCCAGCAGAAATGTGGTAGTTAAGCAACCTGCTCCGTCACATAGGTAAGGACAAAGGACCCAGATTTGAACTCTGGTCAACCTTTTCCCATAGCTATGGTTTTATTAAATGAGTTAATACCACCTCAAAGCACAGATAAAGAACAGTGTCAGAGGATGAAAACAAGTCATGTCCACTAGATAATAGTTGAGCCTTGTTGATTTTAACATTAACTCCCATGACAGCCAACATAAAAGGGGAATATGAGTCCAAATTAGGAGCAAGCACATGGTACTCTGGAAGGCACAGGGGCTCAGCTCTGCTTAAAAATCAATAGAAAGTCATGGTGTGTTTTCAGTATTCAGATCCCCTTTAGGGTGTATGCTGGTTTGAATGAGAAATGTCCCCCCACAGGCACAAGTCTTTGAATACTTGGTCCCCAGTGGACAGCGCTAGTTAGGGAGGCTTAGGAAGTGCGGATTTGGTGGAGGAAGAACATCACGGTTTTGAGAGGATATGGTCTCATTCTGCTTCCAGTTTGCTCTCTTTGCTTCCTACTTGTGGTTGAGATGTGAACTCCCAGCTTCCTGCTCCCACCTCCATACCTCCCTGCAGTGATCTCACCCCTCTAGAACTGTAAGACAAAATAAACCCTTCCATAAGTCACTTTGGTCATGATGTTTTAAGCAACAGGAAAGTAAGTCATATGGGATGTCTAAAAACAAGATCTGTTTGCTGTTGCTTTAAAATTTTTTTTCCAAAGGCCAAATCTGCTTTTGGTGATTCAGTGATGATTTCTTTGAATATCTAAGTCTGAACTCTCTTTCCAGGGAAGGGAGCTGTCAGCACACCAACAGACTTACCAAAACAATGGCTTACATTGGAAGTAAATAGGAAGAGTTTGAATCTGAAATGTCCCCTGTGGGCTCATGTGTTGGGGGCTTGGTTCCCAACCTTAGTGGTACTAATTTAGGAAGTTGTAGAAACTTTAGGAATAGGATCCTAGATGGACGAAGGCGGTCACTGGTTCTTGGGGATATATTGTCTCTGGTTCCTGTTTGTGATTCCTGTCCTTCATAAGGTTCTGCCCAGGCACATGGGATCAAGAGAACATGTAATGAGCCCTGTGAAACTGTGAGGCAAAATAAAACCTTTCTCCTCTTAGTTGTTCACTCAGGAATTTTGGTCATGACTTTGTAATGCTATCTACTACAACCATATTATAGGGAGTTACAAAATGAAAAAGTAAAATCACACATAATTCAATCTCTATCCAGCAAGCACTATTACCATTTGGTACAAATTTATATACTTTTGTAATACATTTATAGACTTTGTAACAACTGCACAACTGCACATAGATTCTGAATCTTAAACAATAATATCACATCTATTAGTATGCACTTTCTTGTTTTGATTCATAGCCTCTGAAGTAGTTTGTTTAGTTATATAATATTTCATGAAGTAGACTTTATTCAAATTATTCCCCTCACTATTGGATATTTAGGTAACTGAAAGCTTTTGCTATTATAAATTATTCTGCAGCACACATGTTTATGCAAATAGCCTCTTATTCACATGAAATATTTTAGATTCATCACTTCTTATGGTCACTACCTAGGCTAGGCTGTAGGTATCATATAGCTCAATTAATGGATTAACATGCTAGCCAGTCTCTCCTGATTTTATACACCCTGTGTAAGAGTAGGAGATGGATCCTCCCATAGGTCACTTTCATGATGCCATCTTAAGATGTCCATTGTGCTTATCTGCCCATCTTTCATATGGTATGAGAGTTGTGCTGTAGCTCTTAGTTCTAAATGTGAAGCAGTGTGGGCCCTACATGAAAAGGGGATAAACTAGAACCAAGGGGACTGAATTTAGAACACTCCATCCCAGACATAGATACTGGGGCTCAAGATGCATGTAAATGTTTCAACCAGAACAGCAACAACAATAAAGCCTTAGGTTCAGTTCAAGTTGTAGCTACCTGGGTCTCATCCAATAAATGACAGCACCACATCAATAGTCACTGGGGAGGAATGACACACATAGGCAGGACCAGAGTCAGAGCCTAAGAGAAGGTTATCCCAGCTGAAAAAGAATGTGCACTGTCAGCCACTGTGGGGCACTAGACAGGATCACAGTCCAATCGTGCCTGAGTGTGTGGCATGGTGTGCATCAAGGAGCCAGAGCAGAAGCCCAGCTGCACCAGCTAAGTCTTCATGTAAGCAGTCGGCAATCTTCTAAGAAGTCATTATTTGAGGAAATTAGAAACATGAAGTTTCTAGTTTAAAGTAAGAAGCTGGATCTGGAATTAGTGAACCTGGTTTCTTAACTTACCACCCACATGGTGAAAAATCCATTAAGCAGGGCCTGGAGAAACAGCCTGCTGGACATCTCCTGTGTGTAGCTGGCAGAGACTGACTTCTAAAATGACCACCAAACTGAAAACAAAATGAATAGCAAAACATGCATACATGTATGTTGAATCAGCTGCACATATACAGCAGCCCAACTCCTTGAACACAGTTCCGTTTCCAGCAGCTTTTCTTTTGATTAAAGTCTTTATCCTTGCTGAAAGGCATGTAAAGGTCTATCAGATTAAAGATGTGGGCTGAAGGCTGGGAGGAGGCAAAGGGGTTTCAGAGGTGGTTGTGAGCAATTAGACCTCATATTAGTCAAGTGTGCCAGAGAAACAGGATGTGTGTGTGTGTGTGTGTGTGTGCGTGTGCGTGTGTGTGTGTGTGTGTGTGTGTGTGTGTGTGTGTTTCAATACTTTCTCAAAATATCTGTTTAACTCTGTGATGGGTGTTCTTGTTTGTCAACTTAACTACATCTGGAACTAAAACCACAAAACAGAAGGCACACTTGTAATAGATTTTGCTTAATTTGAAGTGGGAAGATCCACTTCTAATCTGGATCTTTGACTTAGGAAGACTCACCTTTAATCTGGGCCACACCTTCTGCTGGAAGCCTATAGAAGGACATGGAAGCAGGAAGCTTTTGCTGTTTGCCTGCTTGCTCTCACCTACTAGCAAGCCCATTCCTTCACTGACATTAGGGCCTACTTCTTTGGGATTCCAGCATACACTGAAGACCAGCTGAGACATCTAGCCTTGTGGACTGAGCAACTATTGGATTCTTCAACTTTCCATTCACAGGCAGCCTTTGTTGGATTAGCTGGACTGCAGTCAGTAAATCATTTTAATACATTCTCTCTCCCTATCTATCTATCATCTATCTATCTATCTATCTATCTATCTATCTATCTATCTATCTATCCATTCATCCTATAAGTTCTATTACTCCAGAGAACCCTGACTAATACAAACTCTCATTATAAATATAGAGAAATTACAATTATATATAATTATATCTTATATATTTACAAATGTATTTTAATTATATGAGCTATATAATCATGTATAATATAGATTATATAATCTATACGTGTAGTATAAGCTGTATATTATATAACTATAAGATTATATTTATGTACAATATTTATATTAATATAATTATATATTATATAACCTAATATATGGATTATATTGTAACATATATAATTGGAGAGCTGAGTAAGGGAGAGAGAGATAGAGGCAGAGACAGAGGGAGAGAAAATTTTTAAGGAGTCCTGGGGGTGCCTAGCAAAGCTAAAATCTGCAAGGCAGCCTGCAGGCTGGAGACCCAGGAAAAAGGTATTTTTGGAGCCAAGTATGACATCACCTGGAGTCAGAATTCTGTCCTTTTCAGGTGCCTGGGCCTTCTTCTCTGAAGGTCTTCCTCTGATTATATGGGGTCCACCTGTACTACCACGCTGTAATTTTCCTCGGCTAGTCTTCTTATCTGGACGCTAGTCACATCCAAGAATTAACTTCACAGCAACATTTAAACTGCTTTTGTGTTAAAATTAGATATTGTAGCTGAAACCTGGCACACAAAATTAACTCAATCACAAAACAAGTCACAGTCCCCAACCTCTGAGCATGGAGGAAAGACAGGGACAAATATAAATAAAAAATAAAAGTCCAGACTTTTCCCAAATTGTATAACCAAGTCCACATTTTTCCTTATATTCAAGGACTTACTTCTCACAAGTCTTGAAGACAAACATCCACTCAAGGAACATGCTGGCCTTTCCTCCTGTTGGCTAGCATTCACCAGCCAACTATGGCAGACCTCTGCTCTCATGAATCCTGGCCCTCTGCAGTCTAGACCACCCACCCACTTCATCAGGAAAAAGCTCACAGTGATGATTCTCAAGCAAGCAGTGTGTATGCTCAGACCTTTTCACTTATGACCACCGCTGAAGAAAAAGATACAATGAGATGTCAACAGAAAGCACACTAAAAGAAATGCAACCTGGACCAGCAGGCTCCCTCTGTGTGTTAGTTAACCTGGAAGACTAGCTGTGCTAAATACACTCAAGAAAGTTCTTCCCCATCTGCTTGAAATGCTCAAGAATGTGGCAGGGACAGTTTCTTCTCAAGATTATGACATTGATTTCTATCTGCTCTTGCTTCCTTTTAGGTTTTCAGTGTTGTATCAAGTATTGACTATAACTAAATTAGCCAACAGATGATAATAAAGAGTTGGTTTTTATTATTGAAGTAAAATTTACATATAAGGAAATGTAAATGTGGAAGTTTAAATGAGAAACATTCTCCATATGCTCAGGTATTTTGAAAACTTGATTTCTAGTTGGTGGCACTGTTTGGGGAGACTTAGGGGGTGTGGCCTTGATGAAGGAAGTATATCACGTGGAGTGGCTTTGAGACTATACAGCCTCACTCTGTTTCCAGTTTTCTTTTCTTGCTTGATGTTTGTGGTAAAAAGTGAGCGCTCTCAGCTTCCTGCTCTAGCTGCCTACCTTCCCACTGTCTCTGCCATCATGGAATCTACTCCTCTGGAACCATAAGCCAAAATAAAATAACTAATGAATTTATAGAAATGCATTAAGTGTACAAATGAGTTTTGATATATATATATATCCACCAACATGGTCGACATATTGTCTAATGACTGTAAGTTCCTTATAGAATTTATTTTTATATTTCTTCTTAGTTAAAATTTTAGCTTAAAAGTCTATTTTTTAGAGCAACTTTGAGTTCCCTTTATCCCCTTTACTCTCTCTTCATCTCCTCTTTAAGTCACATATTAGTGTAATTAATTTATTATAAGTGATAAGTTGATGTGGGGGTTTGCAAGAAAATGGCCCCCATAGGGAGTGGCACTATTAGGAAATGTGGCCTTTTGGAGGAAAAGTGTCACTGTGGGGGTGGGCTTTGAGGTCTTATATGCTTAAGCTATGTACGGTGTGGTACACAGTTCACTTCCTGTTGCCTGCAGAGCAAGATGTAGAACTCTCAGCTCCTTCTCCAGCACCATGTCTGCCTACACACCACCCATCATAATGATAATAAACCTCTGAAGCTATAAGCCAGCCCCAGTGAAATGTTTTCCTTTATAAAAGTTGCTGTGGTCATGGTGTCTCTCACAGCAATAGAACACTGACTAAGGCAATTGCTATACATACAACTAGGCTTATACTTTACTAACAGTTACTTAATGGCTTTTGGCAAATGTATCACATACCCAAAGCTACAGTTTCATACAAAACATTTTCACTGCCCTAAAATTGTCCAGTCTCCACCTATTCATCCATCTTTCCCTTTCTCCTGGCCATTGATCTTTTTTACTGTGCTCACATTTTGCCTTTTGAAGTGTGTGGCATAATTATAATTATACAGTATGTGGCCTTTTCAGAGTTCACTTGGCAATATATAAGATTATTTCATGTCCTTTTTATGGCATGAAAGAAAATTTCTTTTGATCATTAAAAATCCCATTGTATGGCTATACCATGCATCTACTGAAGTGTATCCAAGCATCTACTGAAGGACATCTTGTTGCTTCCAGGTTTGGACAATTATTAAGAAAGCTGCCAAAAACATTGTGTGCAGGTTTTTCTGTCTTTTTTCTTCTTGCTTATTTTGCAATACTGATGATTGAACCTAGAGCCTCCTTAATGTTAGGCCAGTAAGTACTCTACCACTAAATTACATCCTCAGGCCTAAGTGCAGGCATCTGCATGGACATACATTTTCAACTCACTACAGCGTATGATAAGGGTATGTTTAGTTTTGCAATGAACAATCAAGCTGTCTTTTAAACTGGTTTATTTTGTATTATAAGCAACAATGGATGGGAGTTCCTGTAATGGATAGCCAACCCAGCATTGGCCTGGAAGTTCCAACCCCCATTGAGGCTTCAGTAATGATCACGCCCACAAGGCGGGGCAGAGGAGGGAGCCGAAGACCGAGGATCAGGAGAAGGTCGCTCTCTGGGTTCGGGGACGCTGGACGCTGGAGGTAGACCGAGCAGAGTTCTCCAGAGAACACCGCCGGACTGTGCTATACCTTTGCCAGACCCTGCAACCTACCCCTTCATTTGTAAGTTACCCCACAAAATAAACCTCCCTTTTAACTACGTGGAGTGGCCTTAATAATTTCACCAATAAGTTCCCATTTCTCCACATCCTCATTAGCATTTGCCCTTGTCAATGCTTTGGATTTTAGCCACTAAAATGGGCAGTGAGGGGTATCTTATTGTTGTCTTAATCTGTAATTCCTCAAAGGCATGCTTTGTATATCTCTTTGTGAGCTACATGCCATCTTTGTCTGCTTTGGTAAAGCATCTGCTCAATCTCTCTTCCTCTTGTATTTGGGTTGTTTTCTTAGGGTGAGTTTTCACATTTTCTACACCAGATGTCTCATAACATATCTTCTGTAAAGATTTTTCTCTCAGTATTTGCACTGCCATTTTATCTTACAAAATGGTGTTTTTCAGAAACACAAAGCTTCACCTTGGGAGAATTTGCTTTTGATGTTATATTTGAAAAGTCATTGTCAAACCTGAGCTCACCTAGATTTTCTTCTATATTGTCTTCTGGAAATCTTACAGTTAGGCAGTTTATATTTAGGCCTAAGGTTTTGAGTTAATCGTTATCAAAAGTGTCTAGAATGACATTTCTACTTTAATGTCCTGTTGTTCCAGTACCATCTGTTGAAAAGCTATCTTTTTCTGCTTGTCTTTGTTCCCTTGACAAAGATCAATATAGCTATAGTATGTGGATTTCTTTCTGCACTTTCTATTCTTTGGGAATGCATTGAGTCTACAGATTAAGACAAAGAAAATGGCCACTTGACAATATTGAGTCTTCCTATTTATGTGCATAGACATTTCATGTTAGGATACTATTGCTTATATAAAGGGTTTTCTGTATTTGAAATTTTACTTGTTCATTGGATAATTATGTCATCTGTGCATAGGCCCAGTTGCAATTTTTTTCCTATCTGTTTTCATTTCATTGCCATTCATATTGTGCGAGACCTCAACTTGAATAGGAAGGAATAAAAATGTCAGACATTTTTGTCTTCTTGATTTCTGTGGGAAAGTATTTGATGTTTCAGTAAGAACTGTAGATATTCTTTATCAGATGGAAGGTATGCTTTTGTACTCCTACTTTGCTGAGATTTTTTTTTTAATGTAGGTTTTATTTTATGTGTATGAGTGTTTTGGCTGCATATATGAATGCACCATTTTCATGCCTGGTGCTCGTGGCAGTCAGAACAGGGCATCAAATCCCATGACACAGCTACCATGTGGGTGCAGAGGCCCAAACATGGGTCCTCTGCAGGAACAACCTGAGCCATAGCTCCAGATTCTGTTAAGATATTTTAAATCATGAAACTTTCTCAAATGCTGTTTCAGTCTCTTCTGATATGATCATGTTTTTCAAATTAATATTGCTTGCATTGATTGTACAATTGCATTTCCAGGAGACACCTCATTTGTCATGATCTCCACTACATTTGATATGTTTGCTAATAATTTTTACACTTACTTTATGAGGCTAGTGTCTTTGGGTTATAATTTCTTTGGTGTTGGTATTAGGGTAATATTGGTCTCATAAAACAAATGTTTCTTTCTCCTCTAACTTTTTAAAGATTCAGTGTATATTTGGTATTACCACTCCCTTAAATATTAAGAAATTCACTATTTAAATTTTCTGGGTCTAGAATTTTCCTTCTAGGAAGACTTTTAATAGCAAATTCAGTTTATTTAATATAGGGTTGTTTAGGTATTTTTCTTAGTTTTTCAGCTTTGGAAAATGCTTTTAAAGAACTTACATAGTTTATCCAAATAATCAATATATTGGCTTAAAATAGTTCTTTAAAATTTTTTATTAGATTTATTCATTTTCTGTGTATTTTGACTGCATGTCTGTATTTGTGCCACACAGATGTTTGACCTCCACAGAGGTCAGAAGGCAGCATCAGACTCCTTGGAACTAGAGTTATGGATGGTTGTAACCACCATGTGTGTGCTGGGAATCAATCCTGGGTCTTCTGCAAGAGCACCAAGTGTCCTTAACCACCAAGCAATCTCTCCAACCCTAAAGTAGTTTTTAACTTTCTCTTATTTGTTTGATGCCTGTAAGATCTACAGTGCTCTTCAGCACTATTCTTGTTGGAGCCCATTTAGGTTTCCTAGTGGCTTTACCCAGCAGGTCTGCATAAAGAGGATGATTGGACTATGGTCCTGAGTATCAGGTGTCCAAGATGGCCTGCACTTGGCTCTGCTGTGGGGAGGTCTTTTGTGCCACCTCTTGGCATTCCTTTAAAACCCTAAGGCAGAGAGAGTTGGGGCCCGATGGATTAGGATCCAGGCCCTCGCGAGGCTATCCTGTATTTTCTATCTGTTTCTCTCCCTTCTAAATTTCTAGCTAATATTTCCTGCCGCTCCTGCTCAAGAGTACTCTCAGGAAAAGTAGGGGTGAGATGGCGCCCCACATATTCTGAGTTTATTTTATATAGCTTTCTGACAGTATTCCTTCCATTGTGAAGCTTTTAGGTAGCACTCAAAATGTCTCTGTTCATCCCAGCTACTGCTTGTAGTGGATAGCCATCCCAGCATTGGCCTGGAAGTTCCAACCCCCATTGAGGCTTCGGTAATGGTCATGCCCACAAGGCAGGGCGGAGGAGGAAGCAGAAGACCAAGGATCAAGAGGAGGGCTCTTACTTGGTTCCGGGACCCTGGACACTGGAGGTAGACCGAGCAGAGTTCTCCAGAGAACACTGCCGGACTGCGCTATACCTTTGCCAGACCCTGTAACCTACCCCTTCATTTGTAAGTTACCCCACAAAATAAACCTCCCTTTTAACTACGTGGAGTGGCCTTAATAATTTCACCAATAACTGCTCCTTCTCATCAATTCAATTTTTATATAGTCATTCCAGATTCTTTATGCTTTTGATTTCCATGGCCTTTTTCTGTTTCCTTCTTTCAATTATTAGTGTATTTGTACTGACCTTGTGAAAATGTGATTCTTGTAGAGAACATAGGTAAGTCATGCTTTTCTATACAGTCTGACAACTTCTGCCTTTTAATTGAAGTTTTTAGTTAATGTTCATTTAATGTAATTACCTGTAGGTTGGTGGATATATACTTTGCTATTTGTTTTCACTCATCCAACTCACTCTGTTCCTTCTCTTCCTTTCTTGCTTCATTTTGAATCTTTAAAAAATATTTTGTAAATACATTTAATTCTTTAGTGACTTTTTGGTGTGTTTTATGACTTTTTGTGACAGTATATGTGGTGTGTCTATATGTATGCAATGTGGGCTCGTGTGTGTGTGTGTGTGTGTGTGTGTGTGTGTGTGTGTGTGTGTGGCCAGAGTTCAATATCAGGTGCTTTCCTCAATCTCTGTCTTTTGTTTGTTTGTTTGTTTTTGAGACAGGGTTTCTTACTGAACTAGGAGCTCACTGATCCACTGACTGCCTGGCCAGCAAGCCCCCAGGGGTGCTTCTGTGTCTACCCACCAGTGCTGGGGTTACAAATATTTTTAGATGGATGCTAGGGTCCAAACTTAGCAAGCACTTTACTTACTGAACCAGTCACTTTATCTTATTTTTTATTTATTTTTTATTTTTTTATTTAATTTTAATTTTTTAAAAAATTTTTTTAAAATTTTTTTTTAATTTTTTTTGGTTTTTCAAGACAGGCTTTTTCTGTGTAGCTTTGCGCCTTTCCTGGAACTCACTTGGTAGCCCAGGCTGGCCTTGAACTCACAGAGATCCGCCTGGCTCTGCCTCCCGAGGCGTGCGCCACCAACGCCCAGCTTATCTTGTTTTTTTAAATAGTTACTATAAGGATCTCAATATTACATCATATAACTACCCATGAAATTACATTGTTCACATAAAACACAAGGAGGGGACTGGAGCTGGCTGTACTGAATGCACCAGGTTTAAATGAATCCCCAGGGGAGTCTTGGCCCTGGAGGACATGGGAATGGAGGGGAGGGGCTGGGGGTAAGGTGGGGGCAGGGGCGGAGGGGGGAGGACAGGGGAACCCATGGCTGATGTGTAAAATTAAAACACAAATATAAATTTAAAAAAAACAAAACACAGGAATCTTATTCATCTTATCCCCTCTAAATTTTATGAACTTTCTTACAAATTTAGGATTATTTGTTATAAACCCACAATAAATTTATGAGTTCTGTTATATAATACTGATTTTTTTCAAGACATTTTAAAAAAGTAAAAGCATACTCTTACAATTACTCAACATTTACTTCTTTTGCTCTGTATTCTTCCATTGGATCCAAATTACCTTATATAGTGCAATTTCCCTCCAACTTCTTGAATTCCATTTAATACTTCACAGAGCACAAATCTGCTGGTAAGACACATGTTCTCAGCTTTTGTTCATCTGAAAATACCTATTTTACTTTCTTTCATGAAAGATAATTTTGCTGCACGTAAAATTCTACATTGAAACTTGGTATAATATCCAAAGATGTCATGTAATTATTGTCATGAGTTGGGTCCTGTGAAAGAAAGACTCTAAGATGGAAGTTCATTCAGCATAATGTTTACTGACAAGTGTCCTTGACATCAAAATTTTGGGAAGGAGAAAGAATCAAGAGTAGCCAGGAAAACAAATTTTCTTCTTTTTATTCTTCTCTTATACAATACATCCCAACCACCGTTTCCCCTCTGCTCCTCCAGTTCCCTTCAGAAAAGAGCAGGCCTCCAGGGATATCAACCCACCACAGAATAACAAGATGACAATATGATGAGGTACAAACCCTTTGCAGCAGTTTGAATGTAACTGGCCCTCATAACAGAGAGTGGCACTATTAGAACGTGTGGCTTTGTTGGAGTGGGAATGGCCTTGTTGGAGAAACGTGTCACAGTGGGGGCGGGCTTTGAGGTTTCCTACACTCAGGATACAATCCAGTGTGTCAGTCGACTCCTTTTGCCTACAAGCCAAGATGTAGCCAGCACGTCTGGCTGCCTGCTGCCATGCTCCCTTCCGTGATGATAATGGATTGAACCTCTGAAACTGTAAGTGAGCCACCACAATTAAATGTTTTCTTTATGAGAGTTGCTATGAGTATAATGTCTTTTCACAGCAATAAAAATCCCAACTAAGACACTCTCTTATCAAGGCTGAGGGAGGCAACCCAGTAGGAGGAAAAGGGTTCCAAGAGCAGGTGAAAGAGTCATAGACACCCCCTACTCCAACTGTTAGCAGTCCCACAAAACAACAAGCTAACAACCATAACATATATGCAGAGGAACTAGCAGAGACCCACAAGGCTCTGATTTCTGCTTCAGTCTCTCTGAGCCCCTATGGTCCTGCTTAGTTGATTCTATGGGCCAGTGTTCTCCTGGTGATCAACACCCCTCTAGCTGCTACAATTCTTCCCCCTCTTCCATGGAGATTTCTAATTTGGGTGCCTCCCCCCTCTCTCTCTGTCTCTCTCTGTCTCTCTCTCTGCCTAATGTTTGGCTGTGGGTCTCTACATCTGTTCCCATCAGCTGTCAGAGGAAGCCTCTCTGATGATGACTGAGCTAGGTACTGATCTATGAGTATAGCAGATAAAATAGGAAGCATTTTAGTTTTTTTTTAAATATAATGCTTGTTCTATAACCCCAGCTGATCCCAAAGGAGATATGGCACAAGAATGGCCCTTTAGTGTTGTCTTGTATCAGATCAAGGGGTCAGGCGTTCCCAGCACCGAATGATCACTGATGGCAGTTACCTCAGGAAGGTGTATGGCTGGAATGAGGTAGCTCTCCACAGCTGAGGCCATCTATGCAGGGACTGACAGCTGAAGGCTCTTGGCTAATAGCACTTCTCACTGCTGGGGTAGTTCTTCACTGGAGGATTTTTACCTGGCCATGCACCACAATAGTCTGCTGATGAGAATATATGTATAGTTTTCTTTGTGTAATGTATAGTGTTTATCCCCCAAACCACATGCCTTCTTAGCTTTGCTTCAGACATCACAGTGCACTTAAGAGTACATTTCTTAGCATTTGTTCTTTACTGTTCATTAAC
Organism: Onychomys torridus; assembly: GCF_903995425.1. Lineage (NCBI taxonomy): Eukaryota > Metazoa > Chordata > Mammalia > Rodentia > Cricetidae > Onychomys > Onychomys torridus. The sequence goes on along the minus strand of NC_050447.1, from coordinate 70,339,623 downwards.
CTGTGATCTATAAGTTGGTTTGGGGAACTATGTAGCAATTATTCAAATATTTTTCTTTCCTCATTTCTCTCCTTCTAGTAGATCAATTAACATGCTTGCTATTTTGTGTTATATATCACAATTTTCTGAGTATTTACTCATATTTAATTTTTCTCTTTCCTTGAATGTAAATAATTCCCATTTGATCTATTTTTAAATTATGTTCATGTGCTCTACAAACAGCAACTAAGTTTATCAGTAAACTTTATATTTTGGTTACAGTGTTTTTCATCTAAAATTTGGATCTTTTTATTTCACTGCAACCAATTTCCACATATTATATTTTCAAATACACTTAAAACCACAATTATAATGACTGAAGTCTCTTTCTAAGTATTACCAAAGGCTGGTCTCCACTATTTTGTTGTTGTTAGACAAATCCATTCTATTGTTTCTTCACATGGTCGACCATGTTTTACTGTAGACTCTATACATGGCATATTATAGAGTTTGGATCCATTATATTGCTTAGCTTTAACAAGGTTGGACTCAAACTCCTGAGGTCTCCCTGCCTTTTTGAACTGTAGCTGAAATCTCTGGTTAATTCTCTTTCACTTAGTTTTTCTGATGATGCTTCTTCCAAATGCAGACATGAATGTGAGTGTTTACATGTGTACTTATAGCTCCTTACCCCTATGCTGCCCATTTTTAGGGTTCCACTCCTCCCAGCTGCTCTTTGATCCTCAACACTGTTCTCAGACACCACAGTCTACTGTGACCAGGACATCATCCTGAGCTGCTAGTAGCTGTCTGTGGTCAAAAAGTGAAACCCAGAAGTCACATTGATGGAGCACTACTCTTTTAAGAGCCTGTTTACTTATTGACTTTGCTCACTTATAGTTTCTTTCTGGTGTCTTCAATTTGTCTATATTTTATATTTTAATTGAGACATTACCATTGTTATCTGTAGAAACATTAGGCCAATTAACTTATCCCACATTTACCAGAAGCCAAATTTCCTGATATCACTGTAGCTCCACTTGCATCTCACCTCTAGCCCCAAACTTTCCTGTGTTAGTTAATAGCAAAAATGTTCTTCTATTCCTTCATGTAAGTGCTAATTAGTCTACAAGTTATAACTCATTACCTTACGTCAGAGACATGAGTAGGAAGAGCAGTATATCAAGAAAACAGAAATGACTCTGTATAGTCTAAAGGATATAGATACGAGAAAATAGGGATCAGCTCCCCAACAGAGGAAGAAGAGACATTCAAAGCATCATTTAGAAATATACCATTGACCCTCAACCGGAAGCACTCAAATGGGTGGCTCTCAAAACCCATCTAGAAGTTTCCAGGAGCTTCACATCCATTCAGAATTCTAATTCTAGCTGACTGAAGAATGAGCCCTCTATCACAGATGGGCTCAGGTGTTCCTTTTGTGAACAGACTATACAACACATATGGGACAGACTGCATAGCATGTTCTGAGGGTGACAAGAGACTTTGGTAAGCCATCATGGATTTTCCTCTTCAGAGCAGAGGAGACCTTAGAAGAGGTTGTCTGTGGTCATGCTGAGTAGACAAGAGGTGACCCAACACAAATGCCCTGCATTAACCAAAGGGTGATGAAGGGAAGGAAGCTAGAGAGCTTCTGGAAAGTTATTTCCCAAAAACTAAACAAAAAGGATTCAGGAACGGTCACTTTCCATCTTGATGCTTGTCATGTGAGTGACTCTTGGAACTGAAGCATAACCTTGTGAGCATGAGAGGAGACACCAAACCGAGCATCTGCTCAACCTGGTGCATCTCACAGGAGAATCAATATATCAATTCATTTTCACTGAGCTTTTCTCTTATCTACTCCACATTGTATGACTGTTCATTAGTTTTGTTACAGAAATATTGATGTTATATCTGAGAGTGAGTCTTCACCGATGATATATGATGTGGAGCCCATAAGCCTACGGTTCCAAAAAGTGTCTATGTGACAGTTGTCAACCCACATATTCTTCCAGAATTTTCAAGTCTCATCAATTAGTGAGGTCTCATTCCTCTCCCACTTGAAACTAAGAATGACTTTTAATGACTGTCTTAATGAATATCAGATACAAGTGACTGATCTCCAAGGCTAAGCTGTGAGAGGTCCTACAGATTCTGCTTATTTTCTTTCAAACTGCTTGCCCTAGGAACCTAGTCATCATGTTGTGAGGAATCTCAGACTCCATTACAATCATGTGGAGATGTTCAAATCCACAGTCCCTGCTAGGATCTCCATTACCATCTAGCACCAACTATCTGACACACCATAGAGTAATACCTCAGGGGATCCCTCCCCTTAGCACTCAGGTATCCCATCTGTTGGCCCAGTGGAGCAAAGAGAAACCAGTATGATCCAGATAGCTCCAAAATGCAAATTAACAAGAAAATGGATGTTTGGGTTTTTAAGTCACTACTATATTGGGGGAGAGGGTAACTGTTAATGTAGCCATACTATCTAGAATAATATTACCTTGCTATAAAAGTTCCAAATTCCTTGGGGTTGGGGATTTAGCTCAGTGGTAGAGTGCTTGCTCTGGCAAAAAAAAAAAAAAAGTTCCAAATTCCAAAACCCAACAAAGGTTTCAGATACAATAGTCTGTGTTTTAATACATGTTTTTAATGGAATTTTGTGGGTAAGAAGTGAGTCTTTTCATACTGATACTCTCAGGGATAGTATCTAAGGTTTGATAGATCCTAACGACATGTTTGTTAATGTTCAATGAATAGGAAAATACGTATGATTCTATGGAAGTCATTAGAAAGTTTTTAGAGATGAGTATGCTTTTACTCAACAAAATTCACCAACTAAAAATAATTTGGAATGTCTTTTTATAATTATTTTCAGTTTATGAGTTATAAAACTCATTAATTTTCCTCTTGTTCTTACAAAAATGTGTCATGATTACATATATTACCTATCAAACTATGCCCCAAATCATCCTTGATTGATTACAAGAGTCAATGTATCTTTAAGGATGAATATTTTCTATTACTGAAATAACCAAAATAATTTAACAGAAGGTAATTTCAGAGTAAGAGATTACTGTGTTTTTAAACAAAGCAGTGTCCAAAGGCAATGTAATGCAATGATGCAGACATAAAAATTTTAGCATCCATGGTAACATCTTTGAACAAGAAAATTCTCACCAAATTTGGAGTCTAAGTTCTATTTTGCATGACAAAAATGTAAGTTTATTTTCTCATGGTCATACATCATGTCACACACATATTTAACTTGATGAAGACAAAGGGAGGAAAAGAGGTAGTCAATCCATAATGTCATAAAGACATGAACAGATAATGTCCATTTGATTTTTAGTGTTCCTATCAGAAATATGTCTTTTCATTCTTCACAGGGAAAGTTATAGTGATAGAATAAAAAGACAATAGCTCTACAGCTTCACTGCCCAACGTCTGTTTGATCAGAATTTAATAGATCCTTACTGCCCTGCTTTCCTCCTGTCTCTCTTTGTGTCAACCACAGAAAGGTGACTTGCTTCTAGAAGAATCTCAGTGTAACTCACACTCAGAGGAAACATCAACATGGTACCAGAGAGTCCTTTCAACAAATATAAATACTAACAGAGTCAACAGTGCCAAATGGGAACAAATCTTACAACCCACAGCAAAATTTCACTTCTCATCCCATGTACGTCACAGAGCCCAGTGGGAATGATGCCTCCAGACCCCCTTCATACTCTTCCTGTTTCTCCATAATCGTCCTCTCTACCACCTCTATTCCTCTTTCATGCATACACTCCTCCATGCATACACATACACTCTACATTCTACCCCTCTTCATCTACAGAATCAATTCCTCATGGGCATATTCTACCACCTTTTCTTGTCAATCTAGACTGGCAATTGAAAATTATTAGGTATCTCAGTTTGGAGCTTTAGCTCAGTGGTAGAGCGCTTGCTTAGCAAGTGCAAGGCCCTGGGTTTGGTCCTCAGCTCTGAGGTTAAAAAAGAAAAAAAAAAGAAAAAGAAAAAAGAAAATTATTAGGTATAGACTGCCTCTGGAAGCACATGGATGCGTGTGCGCACGCGCGGATGCGTGTGCGCGCGCGCACACACACACACACACACACACACACACACACACAGAGAGAGAGAGAGAGAGAGAGAGAGAGAGAGAGAGAATAAGCATATGACAGTTGTTTTATTTAAGTCTGTGAAAAAAGCAGGGTCAGACATAGGCAGTCTAGAGCATGAAGATGCTTAAGTAGCTGAAAATGTTTCATTGGTACAGTACAAGAGACTAAGTCAACTTGTCTTTAAAAGATCATATGAGGTTGTAGCCATGTAAAAATTTACTTGTCGGGCTGGCAAGATGGCTCAGAGGTTAAGAGCACTGCTTGCTCTTCCAGAGGTCCTGAGTTCAATTCCCAGCAACCACATGGTGGCTCACAACCATCTGTAAAGAGATCTGGTGCCCTCTTCTGGTGTTCTGCAATGTATTCATAATAAATAAATCTTTAAAAAAAATTTACTTGTCAGCAAATGTGTACAAATAAGCCTAATTCTAAAGCAAACACTTGTAAGACTATTCTAAAATCTGAGGAAAAGCCACACTGCCAAATTGAGAAAACATGTGAACTAAAGATACAACAAGATGTACACTAACCAGGAAAAACGACGCGTTGGGTAGGACCCCAGAGGGGAGAGGAAGGGCCCTTTGTAGTTGAAAGACACTAGCAGAGGTTGAAGGGAAGGTGAGCACCAGGGCGGTAAGCAGGGTCTAATGGCTCCTGCTTTTAACTCTCACTCTTGATGGTTCTCATGAAAAACCAAAAGCAATCTCATCCTAAGTCTCTGCAAAGATCAATGCTATGACAGTGTCGCTTCATGTGACTCGTCATCATTTCATATGCCCGTATGGAATACATTTCTATTTTACTTGCTCTATAATCATAAGTAGAAATTAAAGAAGTAAAATTGTGGGAGGTATATATCCATATAGATCATTGTTTTCAGAAAATCAAATTACAAAAGCAGAAAAATCACCTAAGTTCATGCCATATTTATTTGTGTTGCTTGCCTATTTTTAAAAACTAAATTACTGCGTAAGATTTAGATCTCATCAGTGTTTCTGAGCATAGATTCAACTGTAAATGGTTCTGCAGAGGAAACAGTCATCCCTGGTCTCTGCAACAAGGATGCCATAAGGATAACTCCCACTACAGTGAGGCCAGTGTAGGGAAAAGGGGCTGGCTAAAGAAACCCACCCTGACCCTGGAGCCCAGAATTAGGGAAGGATGGTTCAGATAAAGCCAGTGAGAGAAACACAGTTTAGCTCAGATCAGAGCCATCTCTGCCCTTGTCCAACTGACTTGTGAAACCAACCAATCACAGAGCAGGACAGCAGAATCCTGGCCCTAGGGCCCAGAACCAGGGAAAGAAACACAGCCTGTGTTTGGGATCTGAGCCAGAGAAATGAACTAAGGAAACATGCCCCGACTCTAAAACCAGTACTAAAGGAACACTCTTGGTCCCTAGAATCAGAGTCAGTGAATGAAATGTGCCCTGGCCTTAGAGGAAGTGTCAAAAAGCTAAGTAAGACCAGTGAGAGAAACACAGTTTGGCCCTGAAATCAAGACCTTCTCTGCCCCTTGCCCACAAAACTGGCCAATCCCTGGGCAGAAAAAAACTAACCAATCACAGTTGACTCCGCCCCCTAGACATCCTATATAAACCTCCCTGCCAGGTCAGTTGTGAGCTGTTCTCTCCACCCTGGTAGAGGCAGGTACTCTCCTGGACTCCTCCTTCCCAAATAAATCTCTTTCTCAAAAGAACTTCATTCACTGGTGTACAGAAGAACCTTACTGGGACATCCCATAGTGGATTGAGCAAGGGGGGAGCTGAACAGAAAAACCTTGCTAATATGTCCCATAGTGGACTGAGCAAGACAGAGCTGGCAACACTGAGCCGGAGATTGTGGCTCTCCAGGAGAGGAGCAGGATTGCTGTGTCCTGCAGGGAGACCATCCCACATCACACCAGGTATATCCTGACTTTCCCAAGAGTCAGGATACCCTTCCTTGCTGAAGCACTTCCAGGCCTGACTCTCCCAAGAAGTCAGAAACATTTCCTTTCCAAGGCTGGGCTGTTTCTTTTCAGTCCCAGCTGTCAGAGCTGTGCTAAACAGCTCCAGGTGTCCGGGACACCGTCAGGGTAGAGCTCTTGTTCTGAGTAGCTCGAGGTGTCTGGGATACCTTGCCCTCTAGGGCTAAACTGTCCCCTTGCAGTTTCAGCCATCAATTCTCTAACACTTTGGTGCGGAAACCTGGGACACCAAACCCAGAGTTGCAAAATTCACCTTTTGCAACCAATTTACTAACAGCCAGTAGCTCTATATTCTCGGCTGTAGCCACAGTGGGTACTGAGTGGTTAAATTTTGTTCTCTACCTACCAGAGAATTTTCTAGAACTTTGGTACATTTCTATAGACTTTCTCTGAGTGTTTTAAAGTCTTTTATGAGTAGCTTACCGTATTAAAGCATATATACCTGATAGCTTTCCCGAAACTCTGGTCTCAGTTAGTCACATCCAAATCTTGCCCCATTTCTCTTACAGCCTGCTCTACTGGGGGTGATGGGGATGCTGTGGAAGTGGGAATCGGTAAGAGCTGAGTGAGTGAAAGCAGCTCCCCTAAGGACAGGGTAGGGAGCAGAATATGGATGGCAAGGGAGAAGACAGATGCTTCCACCGCTTTTGATCAAGTGGGAGCAAATTCACCCTGCTTTATCACTGCTCCGAGGAACTCCAAAAAATCCTTTCACATCTTCAGTTCTCCTCTTCAAAGGGAATCTCTTTTGCTGACATAAAATGCGGAGTAAGTTGAGTCCACAAAGGGAGGAAATTAACCTCTTCTTACCTGATCTCTTCCCAACAACTTCCTCTGCCACCCTCTCTGTGCACCCTCGATTGCTGACCTATATGAACTGCACTCCCATCTTGTTTCTAGTGTTTCAGAAGTGACAGCCTACTACGACCACAGCAGATATTCCCACTTTCTTCAATCCCAGTGCAGAAAATGGAGCACAAGGCCCCATGCATGCTAGGCTCTACCACTGAGACACATCCCCAGCCTCTTTTTTGGGTTAGCTTGCTAAAGTACCTACCTCCTGTGGGCAGCTGTCCTTCCAGCTCAGTTCTATGTATTTCCTGTAAGTCTTGAGACCCAGCACAGAGATTAAGGATTAAGAGATTGAGTTCATCAATACACTCTCCAAATAGCTAGCATTTAAAAAACACCAACAAGCCCTGTACTGCTAGTCTCAAAAAACAAAACAAAACCAAACAATAACACAGAGAGAGCCATGCCTGACAGTTCTCACGCAGATATCATTAGAACGAGATTGGCAGGGCTGGAGAGATGGCTCAGTGGTTAAGAGCACCGACTGCTCTTCCAGAGGTCCTGAGTTCAATTCCCATCACCCACATGGTGGCTCACAACCATCTGTAATGAGATCTGGTGCCTTCTTCTGGCCTGCACTCATACATGCTGTATACATAATAAGTAAATAAATCTTAAAAATAAAAAGAGATTGGCATGCAAAGTCAGGGAAGAGTGTACTAGACTTCAACCTCCGCAGTTAGTCGTTGGGCCTTCACCAGCATTAAATTCACTTAAGAAAATGAGTGAAAGCCTGTCAACACATTGTACTCATTGAGGAAAAGAACAAAATGAAACCCTATTGACAAAACGTGACTGGGCTTTCTACAGAGCTGTTCACTTAATCTTTCTGTGAGACCTTCATTGGTTATCCAAAGACTGAAAACTGAAGATATGAGACACGAAAGGCTATTTGATTGTCTTATCCAATTTTAGACCACCTGGACAATTACACATTCCCAATATCTTTTTCTCTAAGTTCGTCTAATCCATTTCTAATAAACTCTAAACACAGCCTGTTTGGGAGGTGTTTATTCTGGTTAGGCACTTCTTATGTACTTAATAGTTCTTCAGAAACTTTGATTCCAATTTGCTTCATTTAATTTGCCCCACTATGCTTAGTTAGATCCTCTTCCCAAGACCATCTCATAGAAAGTTTTGCGTATTCCCTTTTAGGACTAATTTAGCCATACTTCACACACAGTTGCTGGAAGAGACTATATGGTATAAATTACAGAATACTGCGATGTGTGAACACATTCTGTAGTGAATAAATTAAAGCAATAATTTCATATGTATCAAACTAACACTTTTTAAATTTGTGGTTCCTGTGGTTTTCAGAGCTGGTTCTGAAGTTTCTGGTATGGGGGAATTAAATGGAAGAGATTAGTCTCAGACTACATTTCAAGGCAGGAGATCAGCCAGCCACTCATAGGAATATTTAAAAGTAAGCTTAACATGGAGGCCTTGCAAAGATTTAAAGAGATGTTGGAATGCAGACAGGTAAAAAAGATTGAGTTTAGCACCTCATCAGACAATCAGCACTAGTCTAGCAGTTAAGGGAGACTAAAGGGACCAATTGGGAGAGGACATTAGCACCCTCTATGTATGTGCAAATGGATGCACTGAACTGAAAGTGACTGGAGAACCCTCAACTGCTTACAATATGAAGGGGGGGTTCTTCTCTTTACAAGAGAAGTTCAAATTTAATGATGTTCAAAGGCAACAGTGTCTGATTTCCATAACTGATGCAGAGCAGCAGAATAAACATGAAACTGCCATCAGTGTACAAAGAGAGAGAGAGAGACAGAGGAGGCCTGTTTGTCTGAGATAAGTCTCTATAGAACAGGCTAGTCCCAAATTTACAGTGATTCTCCTGTCTCAATCTCATGAATGTTGGTATTAAAGGTGTATATACTATGCCTTTCTAATCAATGGGATTTAAGACTTAAGTTTTAAGTCTCTGTTACCAATTTCATTTTTCAAAAATACTTTTCATTTTTTTTTCTTCCCCGTATTATTTCCTAGGTCATCGAGCCTATTGTCTAGAATTTAAGCACTTTGAAGATGGAAAGTTTGTTCAATGTTCTAAGGCTTTAGAATATCATCTCACCTAAGGTAGGTGTGCTGGCAAGTTTTATGTCAACTAGACACAAGCTGAACTCATTTCAGGAAAGAGAACCTCAACTGAGGAAACGCTCCCATCACATTGGCCTGTGGGCAAGCCTGTGCCAATTTTCTTGATTAAAATTATTAGTATGGGAGGACCCAGCTCATGGTGGACAGTGCTATCTTGAGCTGATGGTCCAGGGTGCTGTAAGAAAGCAGGCTGAGCAAGCCACGAGGAACAACCTAGTAAGCAGCACCCCTCAGTGGTTCCTGCCTCCAGTTCTTGCCCTGACTTCCCTTCACAATGAACTATGAGGTATAAGGTGAAATAAACCCTTTCCTTCCCAAGCTGCTTTGGTGATGGTGTTTTATCACAGCAATAGAGCCCTAACTAAAATAGTAGGGAATCAATAAACATTTTAAAGGAACAAATTCATGTATTTGATACTTATTTCTCTATAAGAAATCAAACTAAAAGATATAATATACATTTTCTGCCAAAATAGCTAGAGAATTTAAAAAAACGCAATTCATTACTACAGAAAGAAGTTCCTTCAACTCACAAAGGTAGGCTCTGAGATGGTATGAACCCTTAAAATATAGAGTGGGAAGCATAAATAGGACTATCTTATTAAAGGTCCTAAAGATGATGCTCCACAAGCAGATATCTCCTCTTTTATACACGCTTATAACATCAGGCTGGGATGAGGTATAAGAGCCAAATGGAAGAGCAGACAGAAACAAGCCAACCAGTAGACTAAGCTGCTACGTGCATTAATTTATGTATTCTTCACACACTAATTCTATGTGGGAAGTACAATTATTATCTCCAATTGTCAGGTGATGAAATTATGAAATAAGAGCTCGTATTACTACCAGTGATGGTATTCAAGGATGGTCTTCCTGCTCTAAATCTGTTCTTTGTCCTTTGTGGTCCTGAAGCTGCAGGATGCTTAGCTCTGCCAACAGAGGGCACCAGAGAGATGTGTGCAGGGCCTCCACTTTCGGAGGACCCTTCTGAAACAGACACTCATCCTCTGCCCTATTCTGCCTCAGGGTCTGGAGTCGAATGGCCATCTTGGAAGGGTTTCAAATGTAGGCTCGGAGCACTGTATCCTTACAGGGAGTTGTCATCCCCACTTAGCAAGGTCTTTTGCTGCCAGCACTCTAAGTGTTCGTCAAAAACAAAAAAGTCCAGAATCCCAGTCTTGGAGTGAAATAAGGGCCCTATTTCTTTCTACTCCTTAGTTCCTTCATTGTCTACTTTTCTTTAGCCAAGAAGCAATGGGTACTTTTTTTTAATCTGCTACTGATACCATTTAGATACCATTTTATTTACCCAGCTTTATTTTCAATTCATTTCAGACCGGATCTCACTAGTAACCCAGGTTGCCTCTGAACTCAGGATCTCTGTGCCTCCACCTCTCAGCCCCCAAGCCTGTTTTGTTTTGTTGCTGCTGCTGCTGCTGCTGTTTGTTTTATCCTGCTTAGTAACTAAATGCCATGTGTGAGTTGTCAATCTCTTTACATTAATTTTCCCTAGATATAGTACTGTTAGGGTACCATATCACATTAGACCCTCATCTGTCCAAGACTGTGCCGCTGGGAAGCAATAAATCTGAGTTTCAAATCCAGGTAGTATGATAACAGAATATTCTCTAAACTACTATGCATGTTGCCTGGCCTCCAGCATTTGGGATAACAGTCAGATTAACATTCACTACCATCTGAACACCTCAAATGTGGTAAGACCCAGGGCTTTTTTGTTCAATGGTAAAAATGAGAACTATACTTAAGGGGCAAATAAATAACTTCATCCAATCTTCTCATATATGGCATGAATTTACACTGTCCAATCTTCAATTTTTACTTTTCAAATTACTTTCACATGCAGAATTCATCGCAAAGAAGTCTGTGATGTTGGTATGGTATAATTGTTGCTACAGCAAAATCAAGGTTCACAAACATCAAAACATCCCACAAATCTGTTGTATGCAGGTTGCCTAAGTCCTGTTGAGAATTCCAGGAGTCCCATCAGTCCTTTGCCTTAAAGTTTGTTTGTTCTAGAAACAACATGCTTGGGAAAATGGAAAAACCAGACCATTGACAGATCTTCCCATTCCAATCTTCAGAACCAATGAATGTTGCCTTATGTAGGAAAGAGGGGTCAGGTTTAATCAAACCAGGGGCATCGTAAAGGGAAATTACTGAGTTGTGACCTAAATGTTGTCCTTATAAAAGACAGACAAAAGTATACGGGAAACACAAACTGGATCTGACAGGTTTTTAGAAAGAGAGAGAGTGGGACACACGGTTGGGAGAGGGTGGTGGATCCAGGTGTTAGGGGCATATGCATAGGATCAAAATAAATTGTATGCATGTACAAAATTCTCACTTAGTAAAAAAAAAATGTATTTTAGAAAATTGGCAGGGGGTGAGTTATATAAAAAGTGGTGTGAAGACAGAGGCAGAGAGATCAGAGTTCATACTACCATAATGCAAGGAAAGCCAGCAGCTCCAGAGTTGGGATGAGCAAAAACAGATATTCCTCTGGAAACTCTTGATGAAGCTCACCCTTGTACAAACCTTGATTTCAGCCTAGTAGTACTGATTTTAGATTTCTATCCTCTAGAAATGTGAAAGAAAAAGAAGTTATTGCCAAGTTATGGTGATACATTATGGTAGCCACAGGAAACCAATAAGCCAAGAAATTAAAGTTTAAATGGAAGGTGTATGTGGTAGAAGATAATATCTTAATATGCCATAAGACTTAAAAACTCAACTTTATTACAGTTAACACCATTAAGAATAAAAATATAAGATACAGATTTGGTGAGGCCATTTGTAATATAAGCATTCTACAAGATTTCTATCCAGAATATAGAAAAAACTCTTTCATACTAATAAAAACAGCCAACACACACACACACACACACACACACACACACACACAGACAGAGAGAGAGAGAGAGAGAGAGAGAGAGAGAGAGAGAGAGAGAGAGACCTGCATGACCAATAAGCATATGAAAATTTTGCTCAACATCACGGGTTAATTACTGAGTAATGTAAATTAACATCCCAACAAAACAATATACCACTACCTCCCTACAACTAAAATAAAGAGTTCTAACAGTACTAAGTGTTGGCAAGTATACAGAATAGCTAGAACTCTCTCACACTGTTAGTGGAAATGCAAACTGAAAAGACTACGTAGAGAAACTGCAATTTGCTAAATCTCAAAATATGCATATACTACAGTTTAGCAACTCTATTCATATATACATAAGCTAAAGTATGTTTATATGCACCAAAAGCCATGGCAAAAATCAACAGTATCCACTAACAGAGTAGAATGGGTTTTTAAAGTGCTATCATCCTCTAATAAAACAATGTTCAGCAAAGCAAGGAAATGAACTACCAATCACAGCCAACAAGATGAGTAAATCTCTGGGACATGTTAAGCTAAAGCAGCAAGATCAATACAGTATGCAATTCATGATTTCACAAGCATCAAGTCATCAACAGGCACATCCAAGCCACGGTGACAAAAGTTAGAGGTGTGGTTTCCTAGGGTGGCGGTGGAAGTACTGAGGAGGGTCCCGGGAGCTTGTTCGCATGTCTAGGAGGTTCCATGTCTTCATTAGGGTGGTGAGTACATGAATATTTATATCAGTAAATAAACTGAAATGTCCACATAAGCTTTGTGTTAAGGAAAAAAGAACAGAAAACTTTAAAGAAATGGGACAATGATAGGCTAACCCTCACTTGCTAAGATTTTGGAAACTGGACTGTCATTCTAATATCACCAAGAAAATATGGTCCTATGGAAACAGACTTTCTTCAGTTGTAAAACTGGGGCATTATTATAGACCAAACATGGAGAATGATTAAGAGCATTAGATCCAATATAAATACATTGAGTTCCTAAAGAAACATAAACATAAGGTAACACTTTGAAACAAAATTCCCCAAATCCCATTTCACTGATATAATCTCTTATTAATACTTTCTTCATTATTTTAAATTACCATCACTAAAAGTAAACTAGAATGTGAACTTGTATGAGGCCAAGAATAAAGTAAGAAATATGGGGCACAGTAGAGTTATCTATTCTGTCTTAAAACTGAAAAGCTAAGATTGATACTAAGGATTCCCAGAACCTATTTAGGAACTATATTTTCAGTTCCAGAAAATCCACAGATATGAATAGCTCAAGCTTGACTATGATGTTTCACTCATTTCTCTCTGTGTGAGGGTTAACATAACAGTTGAAGGGTTAACCATGTTGTAGTCACATTTATATACACAGCCAGTTCAAATCCTGCAGTTCCTCTCATTATAAACTGTCCTGTATGGTAGCCACTGATGACCTGAGGCTATCAAAAGCATTGGAAGTTTATATAGTTTGAATTGATTTATTCTCCAAGTATTAAATACACCTCACATACCAGTTTCGAAACTTTGTACAAAAAGATTATAGAACATTTCAAGAACATTCTACTGATTAGGTGTCAAAATGATAATAGTTTAATGGTTTCAGTTAAGTAAAATATATTAATGAAATGAATTTAATTTGATTATCCTTTAATGTAGTTAATACAAAAATCCAAATTATACATGTGGCTTGTGTTATATATCTTTTTGGACAATAGAGCTCTAAATAAGATTGAAAATTTTATGCTATTTATTTCTCTTGGGACAGAGTTTTCAGAGAATTTTAAGAATTTATATTAGGTTTATTTAATGTTATCTGACCAAATTGCCTGTCTTTGTCAAAGATTAAAACCCATGCTTAATCTTTATAAGCAACTGGCTTTTGGAATGGTCATATAATAAGATGTTTGGCCTGCATGATGTCATGGAATATTTGCAGTTTCCCCAACTCCGGGAACATGTGAACCTGTAGTTCTGAAGTTTCTGGGAACTTGTAAGGACTGAGTACAGCAATGGCCTTACAAGATCTAAAGGTTTGCCAGGATACCTCAACTCGGGCTCTATATTCAAACAAAATAAACACTTCTCATCCTCAAAATCCTTATGTTGAAGCTCCAACCCCTAATATGACTGGATATGGAGATGGGGCCTTTAATTGATGATAATTAAGGTTAAAAGAGGTCAAAAGGGCAGGGCTCTAATGCAATAGATTCTGTGGCCTCTATTAGATTCTTTTTCCTCAAAAAGAGGGCTGGAGAACTGGCTCAGCAAGTAAGAGCACTGGTTGTTCCTTGCACAAGACCCAAGTTGGATTCCCAGCACCCAAATGGAAGCTCACAGCCACCCATAACTCTGGTTCTGGGGGATCTAAGGCCCTTTTCTGACCTCTGTGGGCACCAGGTACACACATGGTGCCCATACATACATCCAGGCAAAAAACTTATAAACATAAACTAATAAAATAAAACTAAAACATATTTTTAAATAAAAGGGAGACCTGTCTACCAGTTGAGAACACACAGCAAAAGAGGCAGCAATTTACAAGGAAGGAAAAGAGCCCTCCCCAGAAACATACTATTGTTGTAGGATACACTATGTGAAGATGTATTGCTGTGACTGGTGTAATAAAAAGCTAAATGGCCAATAGCTAGGCAGGAGGTATAGGCGGGATTTCCAGGGAGAGAAAGGAAGAGGAGGAGGAATCTAGGTGTGCAGGAGATGCCAGGAGATGTGTACAGGAAACAGGAGGTGCAAGATGGAAGGGAGGTAATGTCATGTGATAAGAGGTAGATTAATATAAATGGGTTAATTTAAGTTATAAGAGCTAGTTAGGAACAAGCCTAAGCTATAGGCTGAGCTTTCATAATTAATAAGAAGTTTCTGAGTCACTATTTTCGGGCTGGTGGTCCAAAGATAGTCTGACAAGGAGGCTTGTTATATACTGTATCAGACCTCGATCTTGGACTCCTTGGAATCCTCGCAGTGATATGAAAGTAAATTTCTTGTTTAAGTCAGGCAGTCTATGGTATTTTATTAAGTTAACTGAAGCAGACTATTATAGATACCTACCCACTCAAGGCAATCTCAGTTTAATATTTCTTAATACTAACTATAGCCCTATAAATTTGTTAAATAAAGCCACAGTGATTTGTACCAAGTAGAAAATAAATAAAATTTGTTGATTTTCCCTAAAAGTTAATATGACAGGCTGTTTCATATCCTTTACACATCAACCATCTTCAGAGAGTTGGCCAAAAGGGAAAAGAAATATAGTTACTACTGTTTTTAGCTATCCCCTTAAAATATTGCCTTAACTTTATAAAGAATATTCCCTTCAGTTGGTAGAATTCACATTTCCACTTGTACTTAAAGTTGATAATTTGTTAATGTCCTCCTTAGGGATTTGCTTCCTGGGATGACACCTTCAGTGATTTCATCATAGTTCAAGTATAATAAAATCTTATTTTATGCTTCAAGGCATGAACAATACTCGGCATTACTCAGTCAGCATAGTAGTCAGCCTGTGGCTATTGGGATAAAATTTGACAGGGGAACACACACACACACACACACACACACACACACACACACACACCCCACTGGGTCCCAGATGAGGTGTAGAATGTTTTCTTACTTTAAAAACATCCAGAACATCTTCCGGTTTTTTAAATCCTGGTTTTAAAGGGAGGTGGTAGGGGAAGAACCAAGTGGTATAATTGCTTAAATCGTTATCATAGTAATCCCTTAATACCTCTTAGAATTCTAAAGAGATCTAAGAACTTCACCAAACACAATTTCATTTCTCCCATACACTTTTCTGGGAAAAGGACTCAGCCTCTATATAATTTCAAAGGAAGTAGGCAAAAAAAAAAAAAAGAAAGAAAGAAAGAAAGAAAGAAAGAAAGAAAGAAAGAAAGACAGCATCTCTTAGAGTGATTTGTTTTATAGCGGTGAATGAAAGCTCTAGGTCGCTACCCCCGACAGCCAGGAGTAACCAACTTGGCTATCTTTTGCTCCACACCTATGTCTATCTTGTCTCCAGTTGGTTTGCTGATCACTCGGTCCTTGGTTTTATTCCCAGGTATGTTTGCACTGGTTGCTTCCAGCATTCCCCTTCCTTAGTAGTCCTGCTCTTAATGTCACTGTTACATCAGAGTGGCTTTTAAATGGCTGTCTCCTTTGAGAGCCACTCACCTCATGCATTAAGACAACCCCCGCCCCCACTTTTCCTCTCTACTCTTTAGAGCAACCTGACCTTACCGATGCTGGAGCAGCAGCCCATCCCTTTATTCCCTTTGTACTTTGGTCTAGAAACCGTAGATTTGGAGGCAGTACTTTTTTCAGCGTGTCAGATCATGTTCCCGTACTACCATTCCCAGATGATATAAAAATCTTTTCCATTCCCGCTTAAAACACGTTGTAAGAAATGGCGCCTACGGTGAGTGCACTCTTACCCCCTCAAGGAAGAATATTACATAAAACTACCAACGGCCATGTGTGGATGTCAAGTATTTTGGTATTTCTGCGTCAAGTGGCAGAGTCCCCTGCACCTGCTATGACCACTGTTTCCCTAAGAGCCTGTACCCCCTGTGTTCCTCACCCCTTGTACTCCCCTCCCCCAAACCCCATTCCAAGCAGACCCCTAGCATGTAACTTCCTCCTACAGCCCCCAGGATGGGGGTAAAGAATTGAACTTCACTCTTTTCCCATAGTCTTCTCAGCAGCACATCTCAAATCTCTTCCCGTTTGCTTGCAGAACGCGGATGGGTAAGTTCTTCGCCCCCTACTAAAAGTTGCCTAAAATCGGTGTCTGGCCCTGGCACCGCCCGGCTCTCAGACAGAGCGAAGGCTGTCCACAGAGGAGCCGCGCTCCCTGGCTTATTTCTAAAGGCAAGCTCGCCTCCCGGGGCGGCGGAGGGAGGCCCGGCAGAGCGCAGCGTCCGCCCGGGGGCAGCTCCATGGGCCCCGGCCGCTACCAACGCTGAGCCGCGGCCTCCGTGCCTCGTTGGGGCGCGGTGCAGCCGAGGCCAGCGGCGGCGGCGGCGGCCCCCGGGGGATGGCGGCGGCCCGGCTCCGCCAGCAGGTGGCCCCGGGGTCCCGGCGGCGCCGCCCCCTCCGCCGGCGCGGCCCCTCCTCCCGCGGGGGCGGTCAGCGCCCCGGCCGCCGCTCCGCACCCGCCGCCGCCGCCCTCCCTCGGCTCGCCGCGTCCCCCGGGCCGCGTCCGCAGGCTGAGCCCAGGCGGGCCGCGGCGAGCACCCCGCAGCTCCGCGCCCCCGCCCGGCCCCGCTCCCCGCGGAAAGTTGGGCTGCGGCGGGCGGCGTTCGGGAAAGAGCGAGGCGGCATGAGGGGGCACCGAGGGGGCGCCTAAGACACCGGGAAGGCGGCGCCGCGCGAGGGGACAACTTCGCCCGGGAGCCCGCGCCCGCAGCCCCCGGCCGGGGCTCGCGGTGATTCCTCCCGTCCCTCGGCCTCCCCCCCGCCGATCGAGACGCGGACCTTGGTCCCGGCGGCTCCGCGGCGGTGACACGAGCCCGCCTCAGCCGCCGCCTCGGTCTCCTGCCGCGCCGCCACCTTGCCCGCACCATGGAGTTCTCCGAGAGGAAAAGAAGCAGGAAATCCCAGAGCTTCAAACTGGTGAGCCGAGGTAAGCGGCCGGCTCGGGGACAGCGGCGGGAAGCCGGCGCCGCGCTCCGCGCACTCGGCCCCGCGCGCCCCGGCCGCCCGCGGGCTCCACGCCGGGGGCGCGCCCGCCACGACCCCCCTCGTCGCCGCCCGAACCCGGGGCCCCGCGGGCCGCACACGCCCCGCCGCGGGCAAAGTTGTGCCTGAGGGGACCCACGGGGTGCTATTGAAGGTAAACAAGTCGGAGGGCACGTCAGGAAATTAGCAAACAATGACACCGGGGAGCCAAGCCCGCTCGGGGGGTGCCGCCGCCACGGCCGCCGCTGGGCTGGGGTGGCTGAGGGTTTGCCTGGCCGGCAGGCCGGACATATACTGGGATTTGTTTTTGTTTTCATTTTTTTTCCCACCCCGCAATAAGAAGTGGGGGGGGGGGGATGATCATTGTTCTTTTTAAGAAGAATCTGCTCATTAGGGATCCAAGCTCAAAACAGAAATTGTTGACATACAGCATCTTTTCTAGTTGAGTGATTTGGGTGGAAAGGTGTCTTAAGACTAGCTTGCATACCAGTCAGACAAGTGTCATTACAAGAAAGAAAGAAAAAAATCCAACTAGGTCCTGCCGACTAACAGGTGTACAGCACACTCTTTATGCCTTTATTTTGTCCGGGGAGGAGAAAGTTGAATAATGTCTCCGCTGGGTTTTGTTACTTGTTCAAAGCTATCTTCCTGATTGGAGTCTTTAAAAAAAAATGATGACAACTTAAGATAAGGAATACACCTGTCACAATGTCGTGTGTCACCTTAATAAATGACAGGGGTGACACCCCCCCCCTTCCTGTAGTAATGGCACAAGTCCTAATACTTGTTTCAACCCACCCTCTTTAAATATCTTTGAATCAACTTGAGGTCAAAGCCAAATCACAGAACCTGTCCACTTTCCCTGAGTGATTTTTATCTAGCGTAGGCATCAGAGTGGAGAGCCACGTGATTGTTCCAAGGGCCTGCAGAAGTCACGTGTAAACAGATGGACATTGGAGGGTGATTTCAAGCCATCAAGTTTTTCAGACTCAGCTAAGCTGAAATGAGGATTCTAGAAAGCCCACTTGGGTTTGTCTGGAAATGGTTTAATTATAGACATTTTGAGGATCTGCTCATCTGTGTTTCCCCTAATTTAGTTTTGTACTGTTTAATGACAGAGGCCTGAAATAGTGTATGTGTTCAAAATATTTGGCTACTTTTTCTTGGTACACCCCACCCCACCAACAAGGATGTTGATTACTCGGTTTTTGTACTTTGTAAATCTGTCCATGTGTGATGGCCCAGTTGATACATGTGCTCCATTCAGGAATAGAGGCTGCTTCCTTATTTATGACCTCAGTGGACTTACTCTACCTTGTGTTGTCCTGTGACCTCTAAGGCAAACAAACAAACCCGCCCAAAGCTTGGATAGTTGAGGAGAAGAGACCTCCGTTTTCATACCCGAGTGAACCCGCTTTGTAAAGAACTACATTCCCCAAGTGCTGTATCGTCCACTGGAGATTCTAAGATGTTGTATTGGAAAATTTGAGTGACATAGCAAGTTCTTCTCCTTCTCTTTCCCTTTTTTATGATGCGTCTGATTCTGCTATGCAGTGCTTTTCAATTTTTTTTTTCAAGATAAACTATGGCATGTTCAATAAAGGGCAGTAGTTGAATGCAAAAGACTCACATATGTGAAAAGTAAAACTCTTGCTTCTTTTCCAAGTGTACTTTTTTTGAAATGAAGCATCAGTATCTTTGGTTTTTAGTGTGCTTTTAAACCGAGATTTTCGGAGTAAACTGAGTAAAGAGGCAGTTCTGAAGCATGCTGCTATTGATATGTTCACAAAAATGGGTTGTGGAAATGAATTTGGGAAACTCTCCTGGCCTACAATTTGGCAAGACTTTCCTTTTTCATACAAATATATTTGCTGTTCCAAAGAAACGAAATCTGATAATTGGTATCTGAGGGCAAAATTTCCTGTGAAAACTGTAACCAAGCATAGCTGTTTTGTAAAGTCGAGGTAATATTTCAAGTTTGTGTACTTTGCAGTGAGCAAAGTTTGAGTGGTTACTGTTGACTATAATTTCTTTGAGAGTTCTTGAAAATGTACCTATAAATTATACATATAGAGAACGGGAGTCTTTAATTGCTTATTCCTACTTCTTGAAGTCATTACAATTCTAATTTTCAGTTATTTTCTTGTGCCAGATTATCACCATGAGGTGTATAAGATCTCAGAATTCAACAACGATGTTAATGGGGAGACCAAAGAGACACAACCCATTTTTTTAGGTAGGTTCTTATGTCAATTAATTTTTTAGCAAAACAGCATGGTGTGGCCATTTGCAATTTCAGGGGCAGGGGGGGGAGGGAGATTGTGCAAGAACGGGAAATGTCTGCCATTGCTTAATGTATGACATTCTTTTCAAGACCTTTTATTTTACAGATTGCCAATATATCCCTTATTAACATTGCTAAAAGTTGTAATTTCAGACATAAATGTTTATTAGTGTCTACACACAGTGCTAATTATCACTCAGTCACGGAGCCAGATGCTGACTGCGCAGTTTTGTAGCTTGGTGCTCACCCCATTTACATTGCATATTCGCTGGCATGCTTCACTGGCAATAGTTTGTGTAATTGGGGTATTACATCTTTGACATCTGGATAACAGAAATTCAATTTCCAGGAAGCTGCTATTTGTTTGGTTTTGCTTCTGCCTTGGGTGGGATAGAGGATTAATGTGCTGTCTTATTATAATGTCCCTTCACCTCTATGGCCTGGTTGCTAATCCTGCCATGACAAAATTAAATTAAATCTATAGTCAAAAAGCGTAAGGAGGATAAAAGTGTGATTGTCTGCCTAACCACCTCCTGATAGTGCCAGTTACTACTGAACAGCTTTTTGTTTCCTGCCTGTGTCCTTCTCGATAACATTTGTGGTCAGACAAGAGAGCTGCCACCATCCTTCCTGGTTTACCTACCTCAGGGTCAGACAGCGAATGTAGTCTCCTCTAGCCCTTCTGACAAGTGGTGGTGCTCCTTGCAGCCAAAAGAGTAGCCTGTTTGCCAGGTGTAGCATGGGCGTAAAGCACATACGTGAAGAATCTTGCACATACAGTTGTTATCTGCAGTCTTTGCGCCAAAAATCAAACTGTCTGGGATTTTCCTCTAAAAGTGCTGAACAAGGCAAAGTGCAGGTAAATGATGACATTTAGCTTCAACTGTGCCCATCCTGGACTCCGTACAACCCCAGGTGGTAGGGTGAGGGCCAGGTACTGCCTAACCAGGAAGCAGACTATGTGAGAAAGTCAGGGTAAGAGAGCTTGGGAGCAAGGGCTGGAACTCCCCAGTGACCAGGGGTTGGGGATGCCTGTGGCTGGATTGCTGCTGAGACCCAGATTGGTAGTTGTTTCAGATGAAAACCTTTTAACAGCTCAGAAGTGGAGTGTGCATTCTCTCTGGTTTGGTCTAAGGAAGAGAAAGGGAGCAAAGGGTGCAGAGGGCAGGCAGAAGTCACACTCACAAAGGAGAGAGTGGGAAACGTGAGCAGTTCGTACCAGAAGGGTCATCCCAGGCCTCAGATCTTTCCAGTCAGGCAGAGACTCTTCCCAAGAGGAGCACCACTCCCAGCACCTAGTGACTGTTAGGAGTGCTGATTACCATTTGGACTCTCTTCTGAGCTCTAATCTTGGTCAGAGGAGTTCTTTAAGGACCACTTGACTTAGCCATTTGAGAAAATGAATTTGCCTTTTGCTAGAAATTTTACATTTCTCACGTAAGTGGAACATCATGTTCTGGATTCAGATCTTGTGCAGGAAAGGTCTCTTGGAAACTCCTTCCTATTAGTTGCTTGAAAAATAGTGGTGATGTTAGATAGTAATGAATTGTGAGGCCGAAAGGAAGGATGGAGAATAGTGAGGTGCTAGTACTTGGAGTTCAGGAAAATGCAAGCTCTTGGACAGGGCAAATCTCCTTTCTTCCTTATCTGAATTGAAGATAAAAGCAGCTCATTAAAAAACCAGGTGTGGAGTTCATCTCGAAAAAAGTGGTTTGTAGGCTTTTGACAACAACAGCTCAGAGATTGGGTAAGCACCTGATGTGCTTCTCAAAGACCCTCAGGCCAACTAGAAAGAAGTGCAGATGATTTGGAAGCATGATTTCTAGAGCAAGAAATAGCTCCAGATAATATCTGAAATTAAGAATTGTGTTATTGACCGGGTTACAGTTTATGTTACTCTTCTTAAAACATAGATTTATATCAGGCTTATTTCATTTGCTGAAGCCTATTCAGAGGGTGTGGATCTAGGAGAGTGTGATACTTAACTCCTTGAGAACTGTACACCTGTAAAAAGTACTAGCGTACAGTGCCATGATTTTCATCGGACTTTCTGTATTCAGACACGTGTGTTCTCTGTAATGCTCTGCATCTATAAGATTCAAATACGTGTCTGGGGGAATAGAGCCCCTAGAGTTTGGCAGAGCTTCCCACATCAAATCTATGTCTTTGGAATATTTTTAGGCAGCTAGCTAGTGTAACGTATCAGCGTGGTAAAGTAGCGCCCAAGAATGACGGCTTGTATAAGTGCTTTGGGAATTACTCACATGTTTTTGATTTGATTAAGGGTTATGAGAGGTAACTTTACCCTGTGGACTTTGACTTTCTCAAGCTAGCTCTATGAAACTACAGTGAAGATTTGAGCACTATTTGAAGGGGAACTCAAGTGTTTCTGTGGGGGAAATACTATGAGGTGAGCCCCTATCTGGAATGTGAATGGGATCAGAAATGGATAGGACAGGGACCCTTCTCTGAGGACTAAAGTCCTTTGGGGGATGTGGGAATAAGACAGTTCTGGAAGCAATGAGGTGCAATCTGCAGCAATCACACCGTGGAGGTTTGAGAGCAGTCTGCAAGGCTCTTTGTACGAATGTTCTCGTTCACTCCTCACAGCACATCTGTAACAGCGTCATCATCCTCATTTTTGATAGGGCTTGGGGCAGATTCTGCCTGAGCTTTAAACACTGCACTGTGTGTCTCTCTCTTCCTGAACGGTGATTACATGACAGTTGAAAAGGAACAGGGAAAGGAGCAAGAGCTAGTTGGAAGGGTAGGGTGGGGAGCTAGACCTTGAACTACAGAGATTTGCATAGGCAGAAGATTCCTGGTGAGGAAGGTGGTACTGGCCTACACAGAGTGATAAGGAGATAGGCTTCTTTACAGTTAGACCTTAAGTAAGTGTTGTACTTTAGTTCGGAGAGTATATTCTCCTGTTATCTGAGAATAATCAGGACATTTATTACTATTCCTGTAATAATGAGAACTAAAGCTCAGAGTGAAAGGATGTACCTGTTGTAGAGTATTCCTTTAAGCTGTGTTGCTTTTGTTTATGTTGCATTTGTTTAACTCTGTGAAGCTGTGTTACTGTGCCTGTCTAAAACACCTGATGGTCTAATAAAGAGCTGAACGGCCAAGAGCTAGGCAAGAGAAAGGGTAGGTGGGGCTGGCAGGCAGAGAGAATATATAGAGGGAGAAATCAAGAAACGAGGATCCAGAGAAGGAGGAAGACATTAGGGACTAGCCACAGAGTAAGAGTAAGATTTACAGAAGTATGAGAACTGGAAAAGCCCAGAGGCAAAAGATAGACATGATAATTTAACTTAAGGAAAGCTGGTTAGCAACAAGCCAAGCTAAGGCTGGACATTAATAATTAATAATAAGCCTCCATGTGTGCTTACTTGGGAGCTGAGTGGTGGGTCCCCCAAAAGAGCAAAAACAGACAACATGTACCACTCGTGACAGAACCTGAGATCCCCTCTACCAAGATAAGTCAAGGATTGTTGAGGCTTTAACAGTAAGAAGACACTTTTGAATGAGACAGTTACTTTTGTAACAGTGATATAACTGAAGTCTCTTTTTATACTTTAGATTTTAATTCAGATTTACTTTTGTGGTGTGCAAATCTGAGGCATATTTCTTCTTCAGGTGTTCAAGTCTCATTAATTTATTCATTTAGTAAATATTTCTTGAGCTCCGTTTGCATTTGTACCAACCCCTGTTTGTTTTGTTTTGTTTTGTTTTGTTTTCCATATTTCATTTAGTAACACAGGTTTCAGCAGATGAAGTACATGGTTTGTTAGCAATGCCGTTTGATTGGGGCTCCAGATCTCTGAATTTGTAATCTCTTTCTTGATGACAACCCCCCCAACCCCCACCCCCTCCCACCCCCGGCTCCAGAATCTCCCTGAAGAGAACACAGTGAGATTTCCATACACCTCTGCAATCTAGGAACTTAGTCCCTGACCACAGTGCAGTGCTCCTGCCTGGACTGCCATTCTACCTAGAGACTAGATAGCCTGGGTCCCACCTCAGTTCTTGGACGGCCTCAAAAGTACTGCCTGGGGCCATCCCTAAAGGAAAGAACCCTTGATCTTTCATCATATAGCAGGCCAAGGATTGGATGTAAACTTGGGAGCAAGGGAACCAAGAAAATGGAAAAAGGCAGAACCCTTAAATACTAGCATTGGGGATCTAAAATGATTCACCAACCCTTCTTAGCAGAAGTTTAATCACACCCAGTTATAGGCTCTGTACCTTCCCCATTTCATATCTGCTTCTTTCCTGGATGGTACAGTGAGGGGCATCTCTGTGTGCCAGGAATATACCAAATGTAGGTACCACTTACCAAAAGCCAGATGCAATATAATGAGTACTAAGAACTTTGTATGTTATTCCGTCCTTTGTCCTAATAAAAGTACTGCCATTCCTGTTCTGTAGGAGAATCTGCGAGTTTGCAGAGTTGCTCAATGAGAGAACTAGGATGTAAATCAGTGTCTCCTCCAAATCTTGCCCTTGACCACATGGTATGCTTACTCAGATGCACTCCCCTGCAGGGCCCCCAGCATGTACGGCTGTGAAAGGAAAGCAGAGCTGCCCCAAGAGGGTGAAGGAGACTCAGAGAACCTCACGTGCCCCCTGTGGTCCTCTGAATCTCTAGGTTGTTGGAGTACTGCAGTCATCATCCAGTAAACCTTGAGCTCCAAGTTTTCTAAGATGGCAATCAGCACCAAAATGTGATTGCTCTAGGCTCCCCCAAAGGCTTCAGAAACTGGCCACCTGCTTCATTGCTGGCAAGTCTCCTGTCTGTATTAGATACATTGTAGCTTTGGATGCAGTGTTGGTCATTCTTAAACTGCTACTGGCTACCTAGAGTGGGGGGGGGGGGGCATTTGTAGTTAGTCTTATTTCACTGCCTTCATTAATCACATAATTACTCCCACTACTAGACTAGGAAATAGACTTTGGTCCTCGCCTATTTTACAAATGAGAGACTTAGATCATAGATAAAAGAGACTGCATAAAGCCATACAGTGGTTAGCAGTTGACCATACTTAAAATCAGGTCTCTAGACAGCCGCTCTGAGATCTTCTGGGCATGGCAGAGCTGCCTCTAATCCTTCCCTCGATCCCCATTCTGCTCGTGTGAGCTGCTCTGACTGAGTGACTCTTCTCTGCAGGCTCAGTAGAATCAAGTTTGTTTCTCTTAACTGAGCATTCAGCATCCATAGTCCAATCCTGCCAGCACCTCCCTGCCTCCAAGTGCCTGCTCCCCAGCAAGTGGGGCTCCTGCAGATGAGGATGAGCACCCCAGGTAGGAGGTCGGTGATAGCTCTGAGCTGGAGAAGCTCAGGAACCACTGAGGAAGAGGGGGTGTTCATGGTCTCCTGTGTGCACTGCCACACGTTCCTAGTTTAAGTCCTACTGCTTCTGAGAAGACATGTCCCTTTGTGGAGGAGAGAAGTGTGTCTGTAGCAGTGTTTACTCGCCCCGAAGCCGGTCACAAGAGCTGGGTTTGAATGTGGGCTGGCCAGATTCTTTCTGCTTCTGCTTGGTGGAGAAAGTGTGGCTCCTCCTCCTCCTCATCTTCCTGTTCATTGTCTTCCTAGCTCACCTTTCCCTTCCTCTGTCTTACTCTCACTGACAAAATGCTCCGTGTCAGACTGGTCTGCTCTCATAGCCCCTGAAGCGCCTTGCCTTCTCATCTCTGCCCTGCAGCTACTTCTGCAGGCTCCACTGCCCATCCTGCCTTGTCCCATCTCCAGACCGCTGTCGAAGTGTTGGCTGTCCTGACGGTGCTTGAAGTTCACTTCCAATATTGCCGGAGCCACACGCCTTTTCCGTTATAGCACAGGAAAGGGAGACTTCGGTTCAGAAAACTTCGGTTTGATCTCAGGTTAGCAGTTAATGACACCTGAGAGTGTGTGTGTGTGGTGTGTGGGGGGGGTGTGCTGAAGAGATAGATGGCTCAGTGCTTCAAAGCACTGGCTGCTCTTGCAGAGGACCCAGCACCCACATGACACTCATGTAACTCCAGTTCCAGGGGACCTGACCTCCTATTCTGGCTTCCACAGACACTGCATGCATGTGGTGCACAGATATACATGCAGGCAAAACACCCACACACACTTTAAAAATAAAATTAAAACAACTAATGACACCTTGAACAAAACTCTTGAGGGATTTTCGGTATCTCCTGTGATAGAGTAATACTGCCTGCCAAACTACTTCATCAGATTCTCCTTCAGCACAGAGAGTCCCAAATAACATCTTTTCAGACTGGGAAGCGCTATGCTCGTAATTTGTATTATTCCTTTTCCCCCATCTCCTCCAAAGTCCGAGTGTTTTTCTTGGGATGTCTTACTACTGCAGATCAGCTTTCCAGTGCTCACCGTGTACTGCCTCATCTTTATCTTTGCGCCTGGCTTTACTGTGGCCTAGGTAACCATGCAGGTCCTTCCCCAGCCCTGTTCTTGACAGTTGTCACATTGAACTGTTGGTTTCTTTTCACCTCCTCTCCTCGTCTGTCCTGATGTAGCTCGTCCAGTCCTGGAGACAAGCGAGACCTGGCTTCCTCTCCGAACCTCAGACGCACTGAATATAGTATGGGGATTGTAATGGCTCATGCCTGGTCAGTCTCTGGATACTCAGTAAGTACATGGACGTATCAGATGCTCCTACATCAAACCGAAGAAGAGTCATCTTAAAGTGCACTTGTGCAGCAGCTAGTGAACTAACTTTAGTGTCTCACAGAACCTCTCTGCAGAGGTTCTTGTGATCCACCATGCTGTCTTAGTTGATGTTCTGTTGCGGTGATGAAATACCATGACCAAGGCAATTTATAAAAGAAAGTATTTAACCAGGAGGTGATGGGGCAGGCCTTTAATTGCCACACTCAGGAGACAGAGGCAGGGTGGATCTCTAAATTCAATCCAGCCTGGTCTACAGAGTGAGTTCCAGGACAGCCAGGGCTACATGGAGAAACCCTGTCTCTAAAACAAACAAAGAAAGAAAATATTTAATTGGTGGCTTGCTTACACTTTCAGAGGGTTCGTCGGTGATGGTGGCGGGGAAGCGTAGGGGCAGCAGACATGGCCTTGGAGCAGTAACTGAGAGCTTCCATCCTGACCCTCAGTCAGGAAACAGAGGAGTGAGGCTGTTCCTGGCTTGAAACTTCCAAAGTGACACACCTCCTCCAACAAGACCAAACCTCTTAATCCTTCCTAGAGAGTCCACCAATTGGGAACCGAACATCCAAACCTAGGAGCCTGTGAGGGGACATTATCATTCAAACCACCACACAAGTTAAAGCTAAAATTTGGGTTTTCTGATGTTGGTCTGTGAGATACAATTAGAAGTATTTTCTTTAAAAAAAAAAAAAAAAAATCTAGAGAAGTTCAAAAGGAGAGAAACTTGTGTGTAAAAGCCAGTAACATTGAAAGCTAGAGTGGAAGGTCCGAGTGCTCTCCTGGTGTTGAACCTTGCCATGACATTGGAACCACTGCAGAGAGGCCAAGTGCCCTAGACGAGACTTACTCATTACAACCTGGGGCTTACTCTGTCTAGTTCTGAGTCCACACAAAGCAGGTTTTTAACTTAAAGAAAATAAAGCCGTACAGTATACAGTTCCAACAATAAGCCTACCAGCCATTACCTTTCTGGGGGAACAGAGGTCATGAGCATCGCTGCTCAAGTCACACTTCCCATGGGTGCCCTACAAGGGACAAGTGAGGCTGACATCCTCTGCACCCACTCTTGACCCACATGGGGGCAATACTTGTCTTGGGGAAGGTTGCCTTTCTTAGAAAGACTGTGTCTTTCAACAACTGCTATCTACATGGAAATGTAGATGTCATATTTCACTTGTCCTACACTGATTGTAATTCATTTAAAACTGTCTTCAAAGGGCAGACTCTGAAACATTGATAGTTTCTCCTTCCTGCTTCCAGTGACGACAATACACTTATACTTAAAAAAAAAAAAAAAAAGTACATGGACTTCCATAAGAAAATTAGAGATTTTGGAACAATGTATATAGCATCTCTAAGTTAAAAATAGACATAGGACATTGATACAGAAAACCTGTCACTCTTATAAGTAATCGATTATTAAAGAGGAAACAACCTAGACAGGGATGTAGCAGTAGCAGCAGCAGGGAAGACAGCCTGGGCATGCCAGAAGCCCAAACATGGAGTAGTTGATCCAGGGGACACCTTTACTTTCCTTCCTGTATCACACACACTTTGGCTTGCTCCCCTGCCTGATATTACCCCTTCATTTAATACTTTCTAGTTAAGGCCCACACCTTAGCATGATATGGTCCCCACCACAAACCATGTCTCCTTCCCATTTATTCCCGACACTTCCCTTCTCAGTCAGTACTCAGCTGGACCAGCTACTGTTCACTCTTACAGCAGGCCTGCTTCCTCAGGCTGTAGGCCATGCACCTTGTCACCACTCCCTGCCACCCATCTTCCTCTTCCCTGGTTCTCTCTGTCATTCCTGAAGCTTCCTCTAGGTAGTCAGCATGCATTCCCCTGCCTCTGCCCTGCAGCACCGCTGGGATCCCTGTTAAAGTAGAAAAGTAGTTTATTCATAGACCTCTCCTGCTACATTGTAGACTAAGGGTCAGCTCTGCCCAGAACATCAACAGCTGATGGATGAATGAAGGAAGAGTCTGGTTTTAAATTTGGTTTGAAGTGAAACTGTCCCTTTTAAAACTTGTTACTCAAATCCTTGACCTCTTAAACGTTCTTACCCTAGTGACACATTGAGTGACTAACTGGAACTCTCATTTCATAAGTAAAATATGTCAACCCTAACAATGGGATATTTAGTTTGAATTGTGTCGTTTCCTATGTCACCAGGTTAATAAGAGCCCTCTACCCCCAGCCTGTCCCTCTGCAACAGGATGCTGTTGATGGCCCTGTGTGTTAACCTTCTACCTCCACGGCCGTAGATACTCACATCACTTGGGCAGGTTCTCTCAAATATGGTAGTGCATGTTCCTGGCCAGAGAGAGCCACTGCTGCTCAGTCTAGAGTGACCTTTCCCACCCTCTGTGTGGTCCTCCACATTTACCATTTACTTACTTATCACTCCAGGCTCATCTTACGGCTCTTTAAGGGCAAGACTTCTGAGTATAAATGCTTACTGTTTTCCTATTGCAATATTTGGTACAGGACAGGCTCTTAATAACCATTGTTTGGTTTTTGAGATAGGGTTTCTCTGTGTAGCCCTGGCTGTCCTGGAACTCACCCTGTAGACCAGGCTGGCCTCGAACTCACAGAGATCTGCCTGTGCTGGGACTAAAGGCGTGTGCCACCACCACCAGCTTTAATAGCCATTCTTGAGTGAATGAGTTCCACATTGAAACATGTTAACTATAGTTTCCTACCAATTGTCAACTAGTCTGAGTGAGACAGTACATTGAGCAGAGACAGTTCTCTTGCATTGGAGTATCCCCTGGAGTGGTGCAGGTCTTCATTCGGTCCTTAATATGTTGGCAGCGTAACTATACATAAATGTCAGTTGATCCAAGCCACATGTTAGAACAATCAAACCTGCCTCCTACATCTGTGACCTACAGCATAATCCTTATCAGACCATGGTGTGGGATAAGTCATTTGCAAGCAATTTAGCTTTGGGGGGAAAAAATGACAGTTGTGTGGCTCTGGGAAAGCCTGTCATTGTGTGGCAGTCATAGGACATATTTTCAAAGCTAGGATGCTACAACACTGTGATCTAATCCAGTCTTGTTGTCCACTGTTTCGTTTGTGGTTTCTTCGTGGAAATCTTGTTCTGTGGCACAGCTCTGCGTGTCACCATGAGCAGTCTGAGCACTCTTCCCTTGGTTGTTTGGTTGTTGACTTATCCTTCTCTGTCTCACAAATGAGAGACTGTGCCGAACAGAGAGATGGAGGGCACATTCTTTTCATGGTCAGGTTACTGTGCCTCCTTTCTGTACAAAGGATGGCTTATTACATCTGTACTTGACAATGTATTTAAAATCATTGCAAAGTTGAGACAGATTTTTCTTCCCTATTCCAGACAATCAGTATCCTTGTAAATAAGAATCCATAAAATTGTTCTGAGTATTAAATTTTTTTCAAGCATGTACAAATATACTGTGTTATTTGAGTTCCAAGGGTTTTATAATGTTTTTTACTTGGAAATCAAATTTTATATCTGAAAGGTTAATGGAGAAAACTAATTATGCTATCTGGTAACCAAATGTGTGATGAGACATTTGTCTCTGTAATTAACAGCAAGGATCTTTTATAGTTTCATAAAATCGAGTGCCTCATAGAGTATGCTGCAAGCATTTGTTTGGATGAGGTGTCCAAAACAGAGATGTTTATGGATGATATAAAGTTGAACTGAAATGGAATGCAGGTGTCTGTGCATCTTACAGCATTTCTCATTGTTGAAGTGGAAGCCAGAAGATTAATAACTTTACTTTGTCATGATAAAATAAGTAATGTGTTCTTGGAACAGTGGTACGGTACATAAGTTACTCAGTAATTCCAAGAATTTATTCTGTTCCAGGAATAATATCCTTAACAATTTATTTTTACAGAAAAAGTTGATGCAACATCACAGACTATGAAGTTGGTTATGTGGTTAATGGAATTATATCTCAAACATGACTTTATGCCTACATATAAAATGTACAGAATCCCACAAACATGCAAGGTTAAGAAAGATACAACTAAAAAGTACAAAGTCAGGGGAGGCAGAAGTTAAGGTTCTTCCATTAATACTAACTCATTCTCATTGCACATATATAATTTTTTTCGATCACAGCAAGACTTTAATGGGCACCTTAATATGCACTGCATGAACCATGGCTGGCGCTTTAGGGTCTCTCCACAAGTTCAGTGTTCTTCCTTTGAATGCTCCTCTGCAAGGGAGAGCCTGGTGCTGGAACACAGCAGAGATGTGTGGCCCCCACCTGACCCCACGCCCCCTGGTTTACTTTGGCCATTCTTTATTTGTCAACTAGAGGAAACTCTAACATCTTCCACCTTGGATGCACCAGGGAGAAGAGACAGATACCCCTTGGGAAAAGCTTCCATAAGACAAGATGGGGCAGAGGCACCCAGTGGTCCTGTTTGCCATCCAATACTTGCTTAATAGAAAGGAAAGGTTCTTTCGAAGATGCCCCAGTTGCCAGTTTACTTCCTTTTTTAAAATTTATTTATTTTAATTTATTTTATGTGCATTGGTGTTTGCCATAGGTGTCGGGTCCCCTGGATCTGGAATTACAGACAGTTGTGAGCTGCTGTTCGGGTGCTGGGAATTGAACCTGGGTCATCTGGAAGAGCAGTCAGAGTGCTCTTAACCACTAAGCCATCTCTCCAGTCCCCACCAGTTCACTTCTTCTAGATCAGTTTCCTAAAGCTTTCCTTAACTCAATCCTCCCAACGTCTCTGTTAGTATAATGTATTTTGTGTTCATTCTGTGGCTGTCTATTGAACAGACACCAATGCTGGACTAAGAGAAGTTCAACCCGCTGGACTGACACAAGGAAAGTAAAGGCTACTGTGGGTACTTAGAACAGCGGGGACTCCAGGGTAGTCAGGAACATGGCCCTTTACAAAGTGACCTTTTCTTTCAGTTCAGTGGTTTTAAGGATTCCCGAGTGTGCAAACCAGTGGGTCTCTGCATCTGCGTGTGTTTCTTCTGTCTTTCCTGGTGTCTTTTCCCTTCTGTGTGTTAGTTTTTGTTTTGTCATATTATATTTTCTTATCCCTTAGAAGCCTATTTGTTTTCTAATGAGGGGCAGAAAGGGGGTACATCTGGATGCGAGGGGATAGGGAGGAACTAAGAGGAGTAGAGGGAGGGGAACCATGATTGGGATGTAATATGTATAATAAAAGGAAAAGGAAAAGGAAGGAAGGAAGGAAGGAAGGAAGAAAGAAAGAAAGAAAGAAAGAAAGAAAGAAAGAAAGAAAGAAAAAGGCCTTTTAGCTGAGACCTAAAGACGGAGCATGTAGGTGGGGCTGGGCATTCAGAGAGATGATGGCGTAAGTAGACACTGTGACATGGAGGAGCTTCAGAACTGCTGGAAGGCCTTCCCTGTAGTCAAAGCAGTGGGCCTGCTGGCTGGATGTGGCAGTCACTAATTAGGTTCTGATTGAGTTGTTCGGAAGGGAGGCAGACATTACCTATGGGATTCTAATGTGCAGCTAGACCTGAATGCCCAGCCGTAGACATCAGGGGAGAGGTGGCAGGCAGCAAGACTCCAGAAAGGAGCGAGGAGGCCAGACAGGGAGGCTGGTAGCCATGTCAGGGAGCTGGTGC
The DNA here is from genome assembly GCF_903995425.1 of Onychomys torridus. Lineage (NCBI taxonomy): Eukaryota > Metazoa > Chordata > Mammalia > Rodentia > Cricetidae > Onychomys > Onychomys torridus. The sequence goes on along the minus strand of NC_050447.1, from coordinate 70,307,380 downwards.
TTCATCCTGAAGTTTCTGGTGCTTCACAGCAGCAGGTAGAATAATTAGATTTGCAGTTTGAAAGAGCCCGCTAAGGTCAGGGTGGAATCGATTGGAGAATAGCACTGAGGCTTTTGGGTAGAAGCCTCAAGTAATGACAGGAATGGAGTTGTGGTAGTGATGGGGAAGCATCCTAGAGTAACTGAAAAATGACAAGGAACAGAACTTAATGATCTGATGGCTGGAGGAGTAGGAGAGAAGAGGAAGAGTCCCGGTTCTGGCTTGGACAGCTGAGTTGGCACCTTTTACTAAGGATTGGAGATAGGGACAGTCATAGCAAAATAAAGCTGGAGATACGCTGTTAAGATTGATATAGAGATGTCTAAGAGAGACTGTCTAATAGACAATTGAATATATGGGTCTGGGGCTCTGAAGTAAAGTCTGCACTGGAATTCTGTATACAGATGGTTAGTGGAGACCAGAGAGAGTCAGTAACTCCAGAAAGAATGTGGAGGGCAGGAAGATACCTGAACAGGTGTCCTGAAAAACTAATACATTAGAGACTCTTTTGCTTACCAGTGGTTTTGACATAGAAATGAGTTGTGATATCAATTTAGTGGATTATCACCAGCACTGACTATAATAACAGAAGCAGTAGTAGTAATAATAATTAATAAATAGAAAATATCAAAGTGCATTGCATGCAAGCATAATGAATTAATGAAATTCATGAAACTGTCATCATATTTGTGTGCGTGCTACCCATGTTCTAGGTTGTCATGGAAATGTGTTTCTTACTTGAACCATGGTCAAGAAGTTTGGAAGCTACTTATTTAAGCTACCATTGCTTAACTCTAGGGATTTCCCATTAGTCTCACTCATGAAAGACTGCCACCCTCCAGGTGCCTTTGGGTGCAAGGTTACCCAAATTCATGAGCTCTTTAAAGAAAAAAGCTGCAAATGAGACCTGTTTTCAGCATCATCTATGTTATTTACATTGAAAACAAAACTGCATGATAGCATGTGTACTTAACTTGCAGTATTTTAAATTTTCTAATTACTGAAGAAATGTAATACAGCCAGTACTCAGTCGTGTTCACATTTAACTGATCCATGATGTAGATATGGAAATTAACATCTTGGGAAACAGAGTTTGCTCTTGTGTATTAGAGCTCTGTCAGAAGATTTCTGTACAGTAGATTAGAGGATCAGCATTTCAAATTATATTGAAAAGGCTGTCTCTTTCCAAACAGTAAGTTATGAATATTTCATCTCTTACTGAATGAAGGCAAGGTTTTTATTTACGTTACTATAGGAATTCAGGAGCATCTCATTTTTATTGTTGCTTCTGTGTTTATTGTTGCTTTTGTTTTGTTTTGCCTTCACAGTGCTGGGAATTGGAGACAGCTCTTAATCTACAGTCTTGTTATTCTTGTCCTGTGTGTATTATCAGCTTTTTGCTATATGTGTCACAGAATCACTAACATAAATACATTCAGATTCTACTTTTCCCAATAAAACATTTGTCTTTCATAAAACTAACAGATTTATATGAATCAAGTTTCTAATTTAAAAGGAAATGTATGAGCCTCATTGTTCTTAGTCTGGAGTAGCACAGCCAAGTCAGATGCATAAAGATGGCCCTCTAAGGATTCCATGGTTACCATCACATGTTGACATAGTGACGTGGCCAAGGTACTAAGCTGCATCTAGATTATGTGACAGCAATTCCCTGGACATTACACATCGTGAACTCAGCACAGAGTTCCCTCTGCCTTTCACTGTCTATTTGAGTGGGCTGTCAGGTAGTGAAGCCCATGGACCTAGAACCTGGCTACATCCAGTTCAGTTTTCTAATGCTTCCTCCAGTTTCTCCTGAGAAAAGTGCAGCTACAAAGTTGGAAACTCTCTGCTTATTCTTGGGCTGAGCATGTGTGTCTGATTCTTCTGCCACTGTACATCTCAGGATAACCATGAATGCTGCTCAATGTATTTTTGGTGATAATATCATGTTGTAATGGCTAGAGATTGGACACTCCTGAAGAGAATACTTGCTAGAGGGCCTAGGACCAGGTTCTCAACCTTCCTAATGCTGTGATCCTTTAATGTGGTGGTGACCCACAATCATAAAATCATTTTCATTACTAATTTTGCTACTGTTATTAATCATAATGTAAATATATGATATGTAGGATATATATCTAATATGCAATCCCCAAAGGGGTTGTAACCCATAGGTTGAGAACTCTTGGTCTATGCCAATATAAAAGCTCTATAAAAAGTAGCGCTTAACATTATTTCCCCTAAATACATACAAATTCCTTTATAAAACACAGAACTTACATGGGATTTCAATGGAAGATGATCTCAAGCACATATTCTATGTGTTGTAAAATATACAACACCCCAGAACCTTCCTTTCCTGACTTTCTGTACTGTGTTCCCTAGCAACATCAGCCTTTTCTGCCTAACCCCATCGTCATGCTTTCATTCCCAAAGCTATCACTACCACTTGCCTTATACTTAGTTTTAGATACCAAGTTGGGGGTGTGTGTGAATAATTTTTCTTCAGAAAAGCAATACATATTTGAAAGTTAAAATTTGTGAAGTTAAAAATGGGGGTAAAAAGTAAATGATCCCATCACCATTGCACCCTCAATGTTAATAATTATGTTTGTGGAAATATGTGTCTGTAAATGTGTGTATATTACCAGGAGAGAAAATGGAATTACATCATCATGTGTTGCATTTTTTTTCACTTTACTAAATCTACATTTATTTCACTCATAATTATTACCTACCTTAAACCAACCAGGCAGTTGTACTGGTTATCCAGTAATGAATGTGATCATTGTGAACATGGCCTTCATGGAGTTTATGCATGCTTTCAAATTCTTATGCAGTGGTCTGATTCACTCCCTACTTATCTGTAATGTCATTCTATAAATGCTCCATCAATAACATTTGGGTTATCCCTAATATTTCCTTAAGGAAATGATGCTACAGTGACTACCCTTGCACTCTGTCACAGATGGTTGTTGAACTGTTTCTTGTAGGATTAATTCCTACAAGTGGGCTTGCCAAATTTCACTCCAAAAAGGTATTTTGTTTTGTTTTACCAAATTATATACCTACCAGGAGCATATTTAGATAGGTATACCCCATTCAAAAATGGGCTTTATGAGCTTATGATATTTGCTAAATTAGAGAATAATGAATTTCACATTTTCATTAAATTAATCATCAGAGACATAACAATTTAACTATTTATCGCATCACTTACTCCTCTTGTGGATCATCTTTGTGTCACTCTTCTAGTTTTCAGTTTAGCGGTGCCCTCAAAGATGTGACAGCATATTTACAGTCTAGATGCCCTTACCAAAGTATCTGATTCACCAATGTAATAATCTGTGGCCACTTTTTTGCCTCTTTCATGTTCAGTGGCATTCAGACTATGCTGTGTGGAGCCCTTGGAGTTAGTTCTTGAATGCCCTCCAAGGCCTTACAGGAAGCCGGGACCTGGCACAACCTCTTCAGCAGAGCTTGCTCTTCTTTATGTTGGGGTTTCACTAAAGATTGTGGCTTAAAAGGGTTCACTTAGAAAACCGTTGCTCTCTCCTGTCAACTGTTGCTTCTCAGATCATGTTTTGCTGAGTTGGAACCCAGTCTTGCATGTTCCTGGTAAGCACCCCTAAACGCCCCCCATGCCTGTTGGGAGCCTTGATAATATTTGCGTGTTAATAGGAGTCTGGAATGAGGTGCTAATCTCAAGTCCTCTCATAGCAGAGCCTACTTCAGATTCCTTTACTTCCAATTCATTGGCTGAGATTTCTGGTGTGAAAGAACTGCACTGTAGACATGAGGCGCCTGTCTCCCTCTGCCCTTCCTCACTGCTAGCATTTCACAGCTTATAGCTTAGTCTCCCCCAAGACATGGTCCCTCACCAACCTGTGCAGGTGTCTGAGAGGAACTATGTTAGGCCATTATACTATTTCTGGCAGCACACTACTTCCCCATGATGAGCTCAACTTTTTTGTATTTGCTTTAGCATGCCATTACCTGAAAAATGCAAGGAGTTTTAGGCATGTTTTTTAAAAGTACTCGGGGGTGTTGTGCAACCCTCATCCCTGTCTGCTTTCAGGGCGTTTATCATCTCCAACAGAAAAGTGTTCTCATTGTCACCTCGTGTACAGTGCACCGATGCTAGCATTTCTGACCTGGAAAGGCCAGCTCTTAGGACCGTCCAGGGCCTACCGTCCAACCTGGAAGCGATTTCTTCAGTCTGCTTTTTTCCTTGTTGATAAAGAACAGTGTCCTACTCATGACACCCTTAGTGTATTTAAAGATAATTAAATCACTCAGCTAACCTCTTTTCTGCTTCTTTTAATCATTTTTTTTGTTGAGTTTTTCATTATTTCAGCCTCTTTAAGACAAAACTGGACACAATAGTGTAATAAACACCTAAACAACAGTGAGCATAGTAAGGTTATATGCAACTACCCCTGACTCTGTCCTTTAGTTCTGCTAAAGCAAGTGAGCGGTACACTCCATCCTGGGACAAGGAGAGTGAGGAATGGGATTTGTTGATTGCCTCAAGATTGTGGAATTCAAAAGGAATAGGTTTCACTCACCTTCTAGCTTAGAAACAAATGTAGTCATACCCCCATTAATGTTTAAATGAGCATTTTGAGCTGTCTGCATCCTATTATATATTAAGAGAAGATCCAGGTCCCTATAAGGTGTCCAACAATCCATGGAATTGCTAGTGGCCCTCTGGAGTATCTGTCCAGAGAGGGCAGCCAGCTGAGAACCAGTGCCAAAGTTTTGCCTCCTTGGTCAAGTTTACACGTTTGCATTTCCAGGTGCCTGCGCATTACCTGACTGTATCAAAACAAGGTTCTTGGGGCTGTGGTATAGCTCAGAGACCCAGCAGACTCTAAGGCTGTGACTTCAGTCCCCAGCACCACAAATAAGCAAACAAGGCTTTTGTAATTCTTTGGCTGCTGTTAATATTCATCCGGGTACACGAGCCAGAAACCTGGGAGTTATCTGTCATTGATTTTTCTTTGACATCCTTCCACCCCATCCCTTCCAGAAGCTCATCACTAAACCCTTTGGATTAAACTCCTTTAATGTCTTCTTTCCCTTTCCCACCCCTAATTGTGTCAAAAACTCATCTATGTAATCTTTAGCAATACTCACCCGGATTTCTCTCCACACATGAGTTTCACCATATCTTCCCAGATTGTTTTTCTAAAGGACTTATCTGATCGTTTCTTATCTTTCAAGACTAAAAAGATGGTGAATTTAAGTTACCTAGTACAGTAACTCATTGTCTCCAGAGTAAGATTCTCCCTCGACCTGGCATGTAAGGCCATTGGTGTGATGGTGGCCTCACTGTGCCTCCCCTTACCTGCCGTGTCTTTAGGACTATGAAACTCCTGGCACACAGAGCTGCTAATCACCAAGAGTGGGCGGTGGCACATCTCTGTGGGCATCTTTCTGAGGCTAGAAGAGGGCGGTGTTAGCAGCCAGAGGAAAGCCAGTTTCGCTCTCCCCGCCCAAAGGGAATGAATTCATCCTTAATCCAGGGGGCTGCAAAGAAAGCAGCATCTTGGGGAAGAATCATGTCCCAGCTTCAGGAAGAAGACTGAAAATGTGCTCTGCAAATAGGCAGTTTGCTAACTGAAGTTCTAGGACACAGAAGAGAAGGGGTCACTGGACCTGGGAGAACTGGGGATGGTTTTCAGAGCAACAGATCAGTACAGAAGGATTTGGGGAAAGGTGATGAGAAATTTGGAGGGGAGTGTCTTTCAGTTTGTACCTGGTGGTCTTTGTATCTCTGAGCCCCTGATAAATGTCTGTTGAATATATTCAAGTGCCGTTTCACTCTGTCCTTGTTTACTACTTCTGTGTTAGCCTCTGTTTCCACTAGGCCTCTTTCTGTTTTATAAGCCATTTCCTTCCATTTCTCAAGAAGGGCCTAAAGAATGTCTACTATATACTAGCACTTGGTGATCTGTAGTGCAAGTGCATGGTGCCTTTGTGAGAGAATAAGACCCACGGAGGTGACATATTATTATCTTTTTCTTGTAGTACCCAGAGCAAATAATTATGTCCTGTCAGGTATAACCTGGCCAAATTAGAGAGAGTCTGTGTGGAGATGGCCATGTTGTCCTCTTACTTATCACATCATGCATCACCTGAATTTTTTATGGGAAGGAAAGTGATCTAATAGTCTTGACATTGAGTGAAGAGTAGAGTCAGCCTATAGTGTTTTCTGGACCTTGTCTTCTCCGGTTACTCTCCACCTCACTTTGTTCAGACAGAATCTTTTATTGAACCTCCATTGAGCCTACTGACTCAGCAGGATTGGCTCTCTGTAAGCTCTCTGGACTCACCTGTCTCCTCCCCTCCCGATGCCAGCACCGGAGTTACAGGTATCTACTGCCGTGCTCAGCTTTTGTATGGGTCTGGGGATCTGAACTCAGGTCCTCACACTTGCATAGCAAGCGCTTTTCTGACTGAGTTGTCTCATGGGCTCCATAACTATATACTCTAAAAAGGAATTAAATTGAGGCCAACAAGACAGCTGTATAGCATGGCTCAACGAGGATGTGATTTCTTTTGTTTGTCTTTCCTAAGTAGAGTAGTCTCTTGGAGCTGAGAAGATAGATATACATGGGCTTGGAAAGATATCAGGAGGTCACAGGTTTTCTTATAGAATCTTGTATCTCTAAATGGTACCTCGGTCCTGAGACTGTTTCTGATACCCGTTCACAGAAAAGACACTGATGCATTAGACTCAGAAAGACCAAGAGTCAACCAGTCCCTTAATCCTCCGGAAGCATTAGGTGTTTAATTAACATCTTGGAAACTATGAACTGCCTGAACACTTTCTAGACTATTTCTGTACACCTCATAGGTTATCGTAGGTTATTATAGTTGAGTTCTAAGTCAAACCGTTATGATTCCAAAAACTAAAATAACTTGTTCATAGCCAATAGCAAGTCAGTGCAGTTGAGAAGTGAATCTGCATCTTCAGAAGACCATCCTAATCTACTGTTCTCCAGGCTGACACTTGTTGTCTGGGCCCACGTCTCGGCCCATCTGTCTGCCTCCCCTTTCTGGAGAGTGACTCAGCTTTTCTGTGGTGCCTGCTTTAGTGGTCGAGTCTCATTTCCGACCTTCTGCCCCATCTGTCCTGAATGTACAAGCAAAGCTCTTTCCCTCTCTCTGCCAAAACTGCCTGTCCAAGAGTCCCAGGGTTTCCTTCACCCCGGGAACACTGTCAGAGACAGTAGCCTCAGCTTTTCCTCACTTTTTCTCCAGACAGTAAGTATCCAGAGTCCATTCCTGAACGCTGACCTGTCCACTAAGGAGCCCAACCTGCTGCTTCTAAGACACTCCCCTCAACCAGTCCTTTCCAGCTTCCCTCTGGTCTCTCGACTTGTTTCCGAAGAATTCTGCAGTCGTGTGCAGTTTTCTGTTTTCTGTCCTTTAAAGTGCCCCGCAGTCCCTGGACCTTGAACCTGCGTCCTTCCCAGCTCCCCTGCTTTCGCCGTTCCCCTGGCACTTTGGGTTTAGGTTCTGCTCAGTTTATCCTTCCTTCGGAAGGTGTTTTGACCTTCGGAGAGGCTGCCCACCCCCAGGTCCTTCTGTGTGCTACCACCTTCTTTCTTTCTTTACTCCAGGCTGCTTAGGATTCTGGAATCAGCACAACCAAGGTTGTATTTTGTTGTATGTAAAGCTTCAGTTATATTTTCAGTCTTAATCTTTACAGGCCCAAGTTGTAGAACTGTGAAACTAAATCATGACAAAGCATCTTTGCCCTTACGTTATTCCAGAATCCTCGTGATTTCCTCCCACCCCCATGGTAGCACTTTGTCATCGAATGCTAGCCTCCAAACATAGGTGAACCTTGGTCAAGAAGCATCTCTCTTCCTGTAATGTATAGGGTTAATGCAGAGAGGTGGCCTGGCACTCGCTCAAGAACCTGTTAGCCTAGCTAGCCTCCTTTCCCAGGAGTCACAAGTGAAGGAAAGGCAGCAGCTAGCTTGTGCCAGCGGAGACCAGCCTGTGCACAGCTCCTGGTACTTCATGGCCAATCTGAGCAAAGGGGCCAAGAGTGGAAACATGGGGCAAAGACGCTTCCTCCTGCTGAGTGTTAGGTGGCTGGGAAAGCCAGTGTCTGACACTGAGAGCCTACTTTGCCAGTAGGCTGTTTGCAGAATTCCTCTGGGAGCTCTTCCAGACACACCCTGCTCCATAGACATAGTGAGAATGGTATAAATTTCGTTGATTCTGCATTATTTAAATCGTGCTTGGTCATTCATTCTCATAAAATCTGGAGTGTGAGTTATTGTTTCTGAATTATAATTTTGCTGGTGTTTGAAATAGAAAAAAAATTTATAACCAATTAAGATATTTCTCCTCTCAGTCATATGTTAACACATAATAATATAAATTTAGGAATCTTTTTCCTGCATTCTGTCCAATATGAAAGGCAGAATTAATATTTTTATTACCATTTTTAAAATTCAAGGGCCTAGGGTGCTTGCAGTAGATTAGAGTACATGTTTAGCATGAGTTGATCCCCAGGCTCCAACCTCCACCCCAAATTTTGAAGTTACTTATTTCAGAATAGCTTATAAAATTTCCTTGCACAACATTTGGTAATAAAATACATTAATGAACTGAATATCTAAGTAGATACTACAGAGTACATAGGTTTTTCTGAAACCACCAGGTTCTACCTGAAAAATTTGGTTTATATGATTCATTAAACATCATTTATTTGTGATGCTACACTTTTCCTAATAGTTTCTTCTGTCTTTTTCTTCTTCTAACATTTTAAATTTCAAGCATTTATTAGGCTGTGAAGTATGTAGTATGGAGTAAGACTTTCAATGCTTATGTTAGAACAAAGCACACTTCATCTCTAAGATGATGCTTGTCACTACACAGTTGAAGGTCACAGAGAGCTGAGCAGGTAGTGTGGTGGTGTAGCATGCATCCAGCATGGAGCAGGCCCTGGCTTTCCTCCGGCACCACAGGAGAGAAGAGAAGACAGTGTGTCTGCAGCAGCTTGAAATATCTGTACAATTTTATAATTGTGTTTATTAAATATAAGTATAGCATAGAGATAGATTAGTTTTTTGTTTTCTTTTGTTTGGGGTGGGGGAAGGATCTAATGTAACTCTGGCTTGCCTGGAACTGGCTATGTAGACCAGGCGGGCCTCTAACTCCCAGATCTGCCAGCCTCTGCCTTCTGAATGCTGGTATTAAAGGCATGCACCACCACACCCACCTGAAGTGCCTAGGATTAAAAAAAAAAAAAAAATTAAAACATTCCCTGAGGGAAAAAGATTCTTAATAAAGAAGTTGAAATTCAAAAAAACAAAACAAAAAACAGATCTGGAGACTGTTTGTACAATAATGTAAATATGTGTTCCTGAACTGTAAACTTGGAAGTAGTTAAGATGGTGAATTTTAGAACATACACATTTTTTCATCATCACAAAAGAAGTCAGTGTAAGTGAAATGAAGTTTAGAAACAGTGGTTACCTTTTGCACAAAGTTCCAAGTTGGCACTTCGAGGAATGTGCATTGGATTTGGGTTGGAGAGTCCAGCGTGATGAATTTGGTTTCTAGCAGAAGGCAGAGCAGAGAGGCTGCACTTCCCTTCTCAGGCTGACACAGCCAGTGTTTAGAGCAGGGATCCATGCAACAGCCTCATTCAGGAGAAGCAAAGACCTCCCTGCTGGCTATGCTGGCCCTCAGTGTTTCTCCCATTATTTCCTATGAAGGCAATGTTGCCTCCAACAGTGTGCCATCCTAGAAAATACCTGCTTTAAACAACTCTACTTCCAACCTTCTTTGTTTTGGCCTCTGCTCTCTGAGGCTGACAGATAAGGGTGCAGAGAAGTTTCTGGTTCCCTTCCTGCCATCCATTTGAGTTACACACAGATGGCTGTGGTTGAGCCTACTGGCCCCATCTTTGGTCTTCTGTCTCAGCTTTTTTTCCTATGACCCCTTCCTCCTAACATACTTCCAAAGAGGACATTGAAAGTTGGTTTCTGATCATACACTACAGAAAGCTTTTTCTCAGCGAGAACCTGGCCAGAAAGTTGTTTAAATGAGATGTGTCAGGACTGTGATCTTTAGGCCGTAGCCAGTTTTCCTTCCTTTCCACTTTGTTAATTATTTAAGAGTATGGGATCAGTCTTCTTTCCCATTTCCAAAGAAGTACTGTTTGCTTTGGAGATTATGGCAGTGGACTACTCATGTTTTCTTTTCTTCTGTTAAGTTATGGTGCTAACTTTGGCCCTGTTTCCATTAGGAGATGAAAACATGGAAATTAAAAAACAGATTACAGGGATGAGAAGATTGCTGAACGACAGCACTGGCAGAATATACCAGCGTGTTGGCAAAGAAGGAGAAAAACTCAAAGAAGAGCCCCAGGATTTGGAGTTAGTCTGGCCCCAGCGTCTGAACTCCACGGCCGAGGCCCCACAGGGCCTCCACCCTCCTTCACGTGGGGCATGGAATGAACTACCAACCCAAAGCGGGCAGTTCTCAGGGCAGTATGGTACACGTTCTAGAACCTTCCAGAGTCAGCCCCACACCTCTGCAAGTTCCAATGGTATGATTGTCCAACATTCAGAATATCTTTGTGGGCAGGTATCCTGGCTTCCTTCATCCCTAAATATTGCGTTTGTTCTTGGAGATCCATTTATGAAGGCCTCCCTTAGTCACCCACCTCGCTGGGTTCTTTCTACTTTCTTTGTGTGGGACTGAGGCTCTACTACTAGTCTACTCATCAACAGCTCTGCTCCTTTGCCGTGTTGTGTAAGAGGCAGAAGGGGAGGGCGTAAAGAGAAAGTCTCAAGTATGTAAGAGCTCCAGACTTGAGAGGAAAGTCCGCGGGTCTGTGCTTTCCTGGTAGAGGTTTAATGAAGTAAGAATTCTTACCCGCCAGCACACAGACGGGCTTGTCACCAGAGACTGGACATTAGTGCGGCAGCAGCTCCTGTTAGCACTAACAGAAGTTGTTACTAATGTGTTGTGTTACTAATGCATGCTCTAGCTTATCCCTTCACTTCACTTCACCATCAGGAGAGTCCTCGTTAGAGAGGCTTGCAGCTTTACCTCTTATAAAAGCCCTGTCTTCTACCTATACTTCAACGCTGAAACTCATCCCTTTAAAGTAGTGTTTCTCAACCTGTGAGTCGTGACCCCTGTGGGGAAGGTTGAAGTATCCTTTCACAGGGGTTACCTAAGACCATTGGGAAACATGGATACTTACATTACGATTCATAACAGTAGCAAAAGACAGTTATGAAGTAGCAACAAAAGAATTTTGTGGTTGGGGGTCACCACAACATGAGGAACTATATTAAAGGGTTGCAGCCTTAGGAAGGTTGAGAACCACTGCTTTAAGGTAAAATTTCTTTAAAATCTCTGACTTAGTTAAGTAGGGAGTGGGGTTCTAAAATTTCTCAAAGCTTAAGGGAAATAATGGATGCTTTTCTTGGTAATATTAATTTCTCATCTAGTGACATTGGATGTTACTTGCTTTATAAATTATGTATGGATGTGCAGATCTGTAGTTTACACAAAGAACAAAGGAAAAATAAGGCATTTCAGATTCCTTGAAAAGTTAAGGATTTTCTTCCCTTCGTTTTCATTTTATGATATCCTCTGGTTTTTATTTTTTTTTCCTTAAACACAATTCACAGTAACCAGTTCAGGGGACTGAGAAGCCATCCTGAGACACTGATGAGACAGTAGGGGACCCTAGAGCTGTTCGGTGTCTTCTCTTCTTCTCAGTATTCCATAGGCAAGTATCAAGTTCACATGCTGGCAGACTTCCAGGCTCGAGGACGATCGCTCCTCAAAGCCTCCTCCATAAAAATTAAAAGTCAGTTCTCTTTAAAATTGGAAAATGATTTATAATGAGCTGAGAAGGGCTCGTTTGTCCTCTAAAAATCATAAAGACAGTGCTCAGGTTAGTGCCCAGGAATATTCTGTAAAGCCCTCTTCACTCCACTGCCAATACAAGAAAAAGGGGGCCCTTTGGGAATATAGTGAGTGTGATCCTCCCGCATCAGTGATTTTGGGGTAACAGTCTGTTTACCAATATACAAGAATGTTGGATTTACTTTAGAAACTGTTACTAATACTACAAGTTAACAAAAAATTCCTCCAAATCAGAGTCAAAATAGATCATTCATGTGTCTTGCTTATAACATTTCAGTAAAAATATATTATACAAGGGACTACAGAGAGAGTTTGGGTTGTTAAAATGTCAGTCACGTAGTGTGGAGACCTGAGTTCAAAGCCTCAGAACCCACATAAAATCCAGATGCAGCTTCTGTAATCCCAGCACTAGCAGGATGAAGTCAGGAAGAACAGTCTGGCCACTCAGTCTGAGCAGATCAGTGTGCTCCAAGTTCTTTGAGAGACCCTGTCTCAGAAAACGGTGCAAATAGTTCAGGGAAGACAGCTGACATCAACCGCTACCCTCCACACACCCCCATGCACGCTCATGTGATTTTATACATATACTCACACATACCATGCACACATAGACATATAAAACGTTTTATACAGTTGGCTCCTGAATAATGTATGTTGAAATTATGCACATCTGCCTGTAGGAAGCTGTTTTGTAGAGATTTGCAACAGTTTGTGCAAACTCTCAGATGGACCTCATAGCCTAGAGAGAATACAAAATTATGGGAAAGTTAGGCATGTCATCATTGCATGAAATATGTAGATAATATCATTTATGGTTTACCATTATCATTTACTACCAAAATACATACACCTCTTATTTAAAAAAAAAATCAAGATTTATTACAACCTAGGCATATGAACACTATAGACTATTCACGATGTGATTTGCAGTTAAGAGAAATGTAAACAAATGTAAATTTTTCAGCTACCTCCTGTTACCACTGTGGGGAATTAAAAGTGGAGTGGGATCTTTAGCTTCACTTGAGGCTATGCCCTGCCACCTCCAAGAGCTGCTGAAGGATACAGCTGTGACTGCCGTGTGTTTCTTTGGGATAGTTGGTGATACTAAAGTTGGCCCACCTCTCTTTGCTAGCATTTGAATGTTAATACTTGTGCTACTGCAGAAGTAACCTTTAATTCTTTTATTGTTTTGCTGTGGTAAACTTCAGTGTCTACAAATAGTGAGTATTATAGGAGTTGGATTATAGCCAATATATAAAACACAGAATTGAAACAAAACCTTAGACCTTGATCTCCCCTACTGTTGGAAACTTAAGTAGCTGCCCCTTCCTTAGATTGCCCCAATTCATGGTTGATAACCTGGGGCTGGAGCAATCCAGTTGCGGAGGTTTTCTCCAAATGTGCTGTTTTAGTTCACAAACAGTGGGGAAATGCTTGTGCACATGCAGGGGAAGCAGAGAAGAGGAGCTTTGTTAAGGAGAACGCAGTCAATTTAAACAGTGAGAAGGAGTCTGGTGATGGAGATTGTAAGAAGCAGATTGTAAGAAAAGAGGGGTACTACAGACAACCTACAGACACTGCGGAGCTTCCAGGCAAAGTGCTGTGCCCTCCCATCTGCCTCCTGCTTCTCCCAACCGCAGCCAGAGAATATGGCAGAAGTTCTTGTGTAGCCACAGCTCTTCCCTCGTTGTTGACATGGCAGGCCTACCAGTAAGACTAGTTTCCGTTAGGCTGCTTTGGCTCTTAATGTGAACTTTGTAACATGCACGCTAACCGTGGTTTTGTGAGGCTGATGCAGACCTGGGACTTTTTGGTTTTGCTTTTGCTGTTTGAGGAGGTAGCATGAGGGCTGGAGAGATGGCCCAGCCATTTAAGGCTAGGCTCACAACCAGAAATGTAAGAGAAAGTTGCATGAGTGTTTATCACGACTTGTCAGAGTGTTGTTCTCTAAGATGAACTGGCCTGGCAGTAGACAGGCCTGCCTTGGCAGAGCATTGTGTGCCTGTGTTCACACAGACCCTGCTACCTGTGACCCAGCATGCTCCTTACAAACAGAAGGCTGGATAATTAGATAAAGTCAGATCCCTGAATTCAGGTTGTGAAAATTACTAGGCACATTTTCTTCTGGCACAGTTTGATGATAATTGTACATACTTCAAAATCTTGTCAAGATACATTTTTGTTTTTTTTTTTCCTTTTCTTTATAATTATTTTTTGCATGCTTTGGAAGTATATCATTTTTTTCTTTCCTGCTTAGGAGAACTTCCAGGGGTGAATTCATCAGCTGGATCCAACTGTTGTACTTGTAACTGCCAGTCAACGTTGCAGGCCATTCTCCAAGAACTCAAGACCATGAGGAAATTAATGCAGTTTCAAGCAGGTACAAAGATCAGCCCTCCAAGTGCATCCTTTGCTTGTGAGTGTGGAGCTGACATCATCAGTTGTGTGCATTGTCCTTTTGTCCCACACTCCTCCTTGCTGCCTTGCTGTGCCTTTTCAACTGTTCATTTTCTCGACTTTTTCAACAACCTGTGATTTTGTCTTATTTGGTTTTTTTTAGCAAATCCAACAAATTTTGTTATTGCCCCTAATACTGCTGTCAGGCTTATGCACATGAACTCAGCCTACTTCATCCCATGATCTCCTGGTACTTCACAAATGCCAGTTAATTAAATTTTGGAATATCTTATGTGAAAGAGCCCTTCAGGAAATACAAGCTTCCCTGTTGAAGATGCTCAAGGACGTGAGCAAATGAGAAGTGGTGAGCCACAGGCTCTGCTTGTGACTTCTCTGCTTGCATCAGGATGTAGATGATCAGACGTACCTCATATCTGTCCACTTCCTTCACTTGACTTTCTCTTCTCTTTGTCATTGGGGAAGGTGAACAATAGAACAGGGCGTGTATTAGCTGGGAATTGAATTCCCAGTTTCTCAGCCTCTAGCTGGACAACTTCTAGGCCTCCCCATTCTCATCTGTGAATGGAGTGTTAGTATCTACTTCTTGGGGTTGTTTTTAAATGTGAAGGAGATAGCAACAGAAAATGAGATTTTTGTAAGGTAGGCTGCATGCCTCAGTGTCTTCTAAAGGTCCCTCCGCTCTCTGTAGAAGTTTGGAAGTCAAGGGTTAGTGGTTTATTTTCCAATCTTCACAATTAGAAAATCGGAATTTTTATTTTGTCACATATGCAAAAAATAGCAAATCCCTTTTGAGGGGGAAACTGCTGGTTGATGTTAATGTAGGAAAGCAGCCAAGCCCTGTGCTGATGGTCCTTCTGACTCCCATCACGGTTATGTTCACAAAGTCATCACTCAGAAAATGCACTTGGTACCAGCCAGTGCATTCTAGTAAAATCCTCACATTCTGTGATGTGGTTTTGATATAAAAGCTCAATACTTAGATGTATCAGTCACCCACAATCAAATTTATAGAGAAACCAAAAGGATTTCTAGGCAACATATTTTTAAGGACCAAATTTGGTCTTGTCCCAAGGCAGAAAGAAGCGTTTTGTCAAGTCAGTAGGCCCCTGACTCACTTGTTCCACCATGATACCCTGTGTCCAATTAGCCGGCAGAGGCTGCCATCTCCCACACGAGGGCCGCAGAAAGAAAGGTCACTTCACTCTGTAGGTGCTGTTCACAGAGAGGGAATTTGAAAGTACTTAAAAAACATGCATATGAAATTGTAATGATTTATTTTGTTACTTAAGCTCCTTACTACTGAAATGGCAGACTACAAATTGCACCCATGTAAATCCTTGACTGGAGCCTTTTTAGAATCTATTAAGTAAATGCCATTTGTCACCATGTTTTCTCTTCTGAACCTTTGCAGATTAGCGAGGCAAATGATTCCAGAGCTATGGAGAACAAAAAGGATAAACTAAATAAACGACTCTCCTTTAATTTTCTCCAATTTAAAAATTCATGTTATGTGGGCAGATTTACTTTAACTTTATTGCCCATGAGACTTAGATTGAAATTCTATTTTGAAAGATTCACCTTTATTTTATAGGAAGGCAAGGACTTAGATCAAGCAGATCTAAGGGCAGGAAGACTGGGCTCTTTCAAGACTTGCAGAAGCGAGACTCAGTAGCCCTGTCTGAACACCAGAAAACGTTTCAACAACTGAGCTTAGAAAGAGCTTGGGTCTGGGGGCTGCAGCCTAGCTATTCCTGCTCATAGTTCTGGAGTCCATTTGACCCTGGGACAAAACAGGCTCGCTTGGAATTAAAATGCAGTTGGCTGTATGCTGGAATCTCTGGAGAATCCTTGCAATGATATTGATGCCTTGGCCCCACCTCTGGACATTCTGACCCACTGAGTCTAGGACAGGTTCTTAAGGCATAGGAGTACTTTTCAAAACTCCACACTGATTCTAATGTGTAGTTAAGATCTAGAACCATTGTCCCTAATCACCATGTGCATAGTTAAACAGTCCAGCTAGTTTCTAAAACTTGGAAATTACCTTCTAGTGCAGAGGTAAAAATATTTTGATCAGTGTAAATATTCTTGATTTCCAGACTTACAGGAAATAAGTAATAATAAGAGGAGTAGGCTGTGTTGATGTGCATTTAAAGACTTAGTTTTCATGTGGCTTATGTTTATAGGTTTCTTTCTACTAAAAGACAAAAAAACCAAAAACAAAAACAATAACAAAAAAAAACCAGGCTCACCTTGTGGTCTTACTTAGGAAGCCATGTTGATAGGGGAGGATTTGTTGCAAATTGAAGCCATATTTTCCTATTTCACATTCCATCAGAATGGTTGATACACTCTCCTTCTCAGAGTGCTCCTGTGAAAAGCAAACTTTCCATCTTGGATTCCTCAAGTAAGTGTTCGTTGTGAACACTTGCTACTGTACCATTTGTAGATTTGCTAATGGACTGGTCTTGCTCACAGTCATGTCATTCCTGCTTTTCATTGTGTAAAGATGAGAGCTGGAGAAGCAAGCAGCCTGGTCTGATGCTGCGGAACACAGCATGCCAAAGATAGTTGACGTGCAGAGGATGCTTGATGAGGAAAGAAAGACTTGGCAAGATTCAGTGATTAGCATGACTTGCCCATGTGCCTACCAAGCCCTGTTCTAGATAGAATTCCTCCAAACTGTTTCTTTCAACCAGTCTTGCCCAAAATACCATCATTTCACCCCTTGCAGACTGTAACTGATCAGCTGAACGCTAAGGGATGTTAGGGATTTTGCTGGAATGAACTTACCAGAGAGCATGAGCATCTATACCGAAATTTAAATTCTGGAGTTCTCATTCCAACCTGTCACATGATTCATGAAGCCATATTTTCCCATAGCTCTTAACCCTTTCCTTCTGTCGAAGCCAGGATGCTGTAATGGTCCATGATCCACTGTGTTCAGAGTGGTTTTCTCCTGGATGATGCTCTGCTCTTAGGACTGTGAGGTGGCCCTGGCTGCCTCTGGCAGCCCTGCTGTGCAAAGTGAGACTTGTCTACCTGCATTTCATCCTGAGGGAGCCTCACTTCACTGTCAGTTTGTAAATCACAGAGACACGCCCGGGTAGGTTGTCCTCAGACACAAGTGCCTGTACCATATTTGTGTTTATTGTCCACAGTTGGAACTCAAAACAGACAACAACCCCCAATTTCCCTTATATGCTCCCAGCGAACCGCTGTCTCACGCAAGAGAAATAAAAAGAAAAAGGTGCTCCCAAAGACTGTGGAGCCTGTGACTGTGAAGCCAAAGCCCAGTCGGTTGGAAATGGAGAAGAAGCCAGCAGCCGTGGCCACAAGGCCATCTGGGCTCCAAGCCGCAGAGCACACCTCCACTGAGGAGAGCCACGTCCTAGGATTTGGCATTGTTCTCGAATCACCTTCCTCAGATGTAAGTTGATGTTTCCTGGCTGCCGATCCAGTTGATAGACATTTTAGGAACCTTAGAGTGTTAAGACACTTTCCATTTAACTAGTTCTGCCCCCAAACAAGTAGAGAAAGTTGGAGGAATTCATGTGGGAGGAGGAAGAGAAGACTAGTAAGAATCTCCTTGCCTGGGGCTTCCATCTCTGAAAAATGTATGCCTCCTTAATCAAAGGCATTCCGTTCCTTATCTCCCAAAGAAGGGTGGGTTGTAAATAATCTGCTCACTAATTTCTTTAAGATTTTTAATTTCCAAGTGGCAGTTTTCAATTTCCTCAGTGTGGAAAACTAAAAGAACATAATTAAATCCTTTGTAGATGGGCATAAATGAGCACAGAAGCAAACAGATAAGGTCATACCTTTGTGGAAACACAAACTAAGAATAAAAAAGGAGCAGTGGTGCTAATTCTGTGTTATAGATGCGAGCCACACTACTAATTAGGGGGCAGTGTCATGCCATTTACTCCGAGTAATGATAGGTTAACGCTGTGCAAAGGTTTGCTATTTTAATATCATGGCTAGAATGTTTTTGCAGTCTAGGATGGTAGATTGCATCTGAGATATCCATCTGACTTGCTGTTTTATATTCATAGGACCATAAACGAATTTCTATCATAATGTGCTGAATTTGCAGTAGCATACTCTATTTACAATATCTTTATCTAAAGTACATTTATGTTGTGAACCCCAACTTGTTGGCAGAGTTCTTAAAATAAACAAGAAAAAGTGATTCATTATTAGCAGATTGCATAGGATGAGGCTCCTGCTGAGCACTCCCACAGACTCCTATAGGATTGGAGTTTGGCCCTACCTTCTAAACTTTAAATAAGAAATAAACGCGCAATTTTTAAAAGTAGTATATTTTGAATTATAGGAAGACAGTTTGCTAGCATAGATCCACATTTTGGTCCTTAATGAAGAGAAGCAATGAAAATAATTATCTCACTATGTTTTCAAAGTAGAAAATCTGTAGCACTTTCATCCAATCCTCAGTGTTAAAGAGGCATTTTGTTTTCAACATAAGTATATGCTACAACCCTTAAGCTCTTGTAAATTACTATTTAATTTACAACATCCTTTGTGGTAATAAGGTTCTGTATGGGGCCAGTCCCCTCATCTGATGGTATGTGTCATCACTACAGCTAAGGCCAAGTTCAAGCCCTAGGTAAATCATATATTTGAAAACAGGTAAATTATTCCACAAAGTAGTAGTTAAGCTGTTTTTGACACACTGTCATATTTTCCTTAAATTTATTTTCTGATAGGCATTGATATATTAGGAACAGTAATTGAGACTAGATCATCTCCGATATAGGTACATCTACTGCCATTAATAACTGAATTCTCCCTTTTTATTGTTAAATTCCAAGTGTATTTTTAGTATAAACTGGAGGTCTGGTAAAGACTCTGTGTATATTTACAAAATAGAATAGAATTTTTATATTTTTACCAACATCAGTATTTATTTA
The DNA here is from genome assembly GCF_903995425.1 of Onychomys torridus. Lineage (NCBI taxonomy): Eukaryota > Metazoa > Chordata > Mammalia > Rodentia > Cricetidae > Onychomys > Onychomys torridus. Next base: position 70,288,070 of record NC_050447.1, on the reverse strand, counting down.
TGTAATACATAAAAACAGTTTACATTTTATTCATGGCCATTTTTAGTAACAAGAGCTAGCTATTAAGTTTGATTAAGCACATTTAAAATTGTTCTTGAAAATTCAGATGATAATTGTCTTTGAATGATAGCATGATTCTAAAACAAGGCGGAAAGCTGTGAGTATGTCATCTTTACAGAACCCATCTGATAACACCGTTTGACTCATCTCTTCAGTGGAAACTAACCTTGCACCAAGAGAACTTGGCAGTGCGTCTCAGTACTGGCTGCGAAAATGCTGTTTATGGATGGTGCTCATAGATACTCAGGAGGCTGGCCTGTGCAATTCCTGGGATGAGGGTCAGGGCTTGAATCCCCTAAAAAGGACTCTGTGTTAAAGTATCCAACTTTAGGTCCCTTTCTAATCTTTTAATATTTCTTAGCTCTAAGGCTATAAAATTTTTAATGGAAGTATAGAGGAAATAATTCTTCTAATTTTTATAGCAATTATTCTATAAAACAAGTTAAAGAAAATATAAGGAGATGGGGATTTATTTGAAAATGGTCTCTGAAAAATCCTCAGTGTTCAGAGGACCAAGTTCAAAGTCATAGTATAGAGCATATTGTCCATTGTTCCTAGAATAGCTGACTGGCTTTGGAAAAGTGGAATGCTTCCAGGAGTGAAACCTTGATGTGGCATGTGAGGTCCCTTCCATTTTCATCTTGGGGGCAATAGGGAGTCAGTGCAAGTTTCATGCAGAGGAACAATCTGCTTGTTTGGGAGCAGTGACTGGAGTCCCTTTATGAATGACAGACAGATGAAGAAAGGAAATACTAGAGCAGTGTTTCTCAACCTGTAGGTCATGACCCCCTGGGAAGTTGAACAACCTTTCACAGGGGTCACCTAAGACCATCAGAAAACACAGATATTTACATTGTGATTCATAACAGTAGCACAATTACAGTTATGAAGTAGCAACAAAAATAATTTTATGATTGAGGGACCCCACAGTATGAGGAACTGTATTAAAGGGTTACAACATTAGGAAGGTTGAGAACCACTGATGCAGTAGAGACTACACAGACAGGAAGAAGATCCCTCTAGTTAACCAGGCAAGAGTGATAAGTCACTGAGGAAAGACCTGGTTGCTGAAGGCAAAGCCAACCCTGCTCTTTGTCTTGGAGGGAGGTGGGTGGCTAACTGTTTCCTCGTCAGCTTTACCCATGGTAGGAGGAACAAGAACAGAGCTGATGCTCTGCTCTGGATAGGAAGGAAAAGTCAGGTTAGTGTCTTCGAGTATTTAGACCCTGTTAGCACAGGAGAAAGACTAGTGTTAAGCATCACACCTCTGCTAATTGCTAAATTTAAAAAAAAAAAAAAAATGCTGGAGAGATGGTTCAGCGGTTAAGAGCACTGACTGCTCTTCCAGGGGACCCAGGTTCAATTCCCAGCACCCACATGGCAGCTCACAACTGTCTGTAGCACCAGCTCTGGGGGGACCCAACACCCTCACACAGACATACATGCGGGCAGAACACCAATATACATAAAGTAAAAATAAATAATTTTTTAAAACTGGATTATTTTTGAAGATTTGCAATGTATTAAGCTACTCTTTTTGCATGAGCCTGTCCTGTCACACAAATGCAATTGTGTGTATTCATAGCACAACCCCTAATGTAAGAGCCCATGTGGATCTGTAGAATACTAGGTAACTCACATCTTCTGAGTCATGATTGTCTCTTCTCAAGTCCAGGAATACACAAAACTCAGGCCAAGACCCCCTGAAATACCAATGCATTTGATGATATGTCATATATGAGAAAATCCTATTGCAATGCCTTACATATGAAAGGTATTTGATACATGTAATTTACTTAATCTACAATGACAAAATATTTACTCATGCATGAAACACCTTGTATAAAATAAACTTACAAAACATTGGGTCCAGATTTGGTTTCAGTTACAGCCCACTCCTCAGTATAACTGCTACTTACTTGCTCTTGCCCCTCTCTGCCCCAAACATGTCAGCACTCTAATCCAATTTGAGAAATTCTCCTTTATGGAAACTTCTGTGGTTTTTTTCCTTAGTTATTTTCATAATTTTGTAGCCTTTCACCCCAGATCCTCAAGAACAGGGTCAGATGTCAGAAGTGATAATACCCATGTGACCTCGTGTGTGAAATAAGTCATCTCATTAGTCCTTACTCCTGAGGGGCTTCTTACTGCTGCCCTCTTGAAGGAGCCTGTGCAAGTGAGCAGGGTCAGGGGAGGTCCAGCTAAGTCTCCACAGCAGTCATCATCTGCCCTTGTTCACTGTGGGAAAGACGGTGGGTGTCCACTCAAGTTCACTTCCTTTTTTGAATCTTTCATTTTTTATATGTATAGGTATTTTGTCTGCATGTATGTGTGTGCACCATGTGTATGCCTGGTGCCCATGGAGGCCAGAAGAAACTGTTGGGACTCCCTGAATTGGAGTTACAGGCGGTTGTGAATCACCATGTCCAACCCCAGTCTTCTGGAAAAGCAGCCAGTGTTCTTCTTAAGCATTGAGCCATCTCTCCAGCCCTCAAGCACACTTCCTAGACATGATGAGCAATCAGGAACTCTCTCTGACTGATCATTATGTGAAAGAGAACCACGTGGTTAGACTGTGACTTTCTCATTCTGTTTACTTTTTTAGGGGGAAGGAAGTGGTTAAAGAAGCAGGTTGCTGGATTAGGGTTTTAGCTGTGTGACCCTAAGCAAGTGAACCCTGGTCCTCACTTAGCATCCTCCGTATAAATGGGGATAATAATGCTTTCTTCACAAAGTTGGCCTCCTGGAAGAATTAATGAAGCCTTCTATGTAAAGCACTTAGACCAGTGCCTGGCACATTTCAAGCACTCAGTAAACAATGGTTCTTTTTTAAACCTTACTGTTCCTACCTAAGTACCTTTAGAGGAAAAAAATGTAAATACAGTTAAGTAAATTTAGCTATCTGTATAAATGATCAGATGCACGTGAACAAATAGGGCTTTGGAGGAGTAAATAGCTAGGGGGTGGGGCCTTCACATGTGGAGCATGATTATTTGACCCTTTTAAAATTAGCACTTAAATGGAATTCAGACCTAAATTATACAGAGGCAAAACCCAAAACCAATTCCGAGATTCCAAAACATTATTTAATTCTCTTTTCCTGAATTCACAGCACAATGTTCTATTAGTACTGAGACAAAACAGTTGCTCATTTCTTACAGCCACTGCTTTTCAATACTGGGTCTGTTGATTTGATGTTTAAGGCAGGTAGAGCAGAACTACGTTAGCTTTGGTTTTGTTGATGGCTGACTTCCATTTTGTTTTGTTTGCTTTGCTTTATTGAACTACTCAGAGAAGCTTTTAAAAACTATTTCATAATTTTTAATCATAGAAAATGTTTTTATTTGATAGGAGTTATTATAAATACTAGATGGTAAAAATTCTAAGTTAACAGAAGACAAATGATGAATATTCATCAGTTTAAGATAATTTTGTTAATCCTGATTTTGTGTGCTTCTTAAATAATTTTAAATGCATTGGTGCCTTCAACAAAAATAGCTTCTTAATTCAGAGTGCTTTCTTGATACCATCTTATCTCAAGAGATATAATATTCTGCTAGGATCAATTAAGGTAAATCATGGAAATGATTATTCCATTTACTCACTGACCTGAAGGTATGTGTATGTGAGAGCCTAGGATTCTATGGCAGGCTGCTTGAGTTCAAGTGCTTGCCTTGTCATGTTGGTTGGATGGTCTTTAACAAGTTGCTCAACTTCCCTGGGCCTTTGCATGTGAAACTTTGGACTAATGATGGTAGCCACTTCATAGAATGAGAAAAATTAGAAAATTGATGTGTTCTGTGTTACCCTAGGGCAGTTTCTCAACCTAGCTGTTGAACAACCCTTTCACAAGAATCACATATCAGATATTCTTCATATCATGTATTTACATTAATTCATAACATTGTCAAAAATTACAGTTGTGACGTCTCAATGAAATAATTTTATAATTGGGGGTCACCACAACATAAGGAACTGTATCAAAGTGTCACAGCATTATGAAGGTTGAGAACCACTGCCCTAAGCTTAGAATATAGTAAGTAAAAAAAAAGTATTAATTATCTCACTATTTTCCCGGGTGCTCTAAAGAGAACATAATAGTCTTTGCTCTTTAAAGCACACAGGGAGAAATTCACAAGCAGCCCTTGCAGTATTGTAGTCTATAGCCGCAGTACAGGCAGTCAGAATGCCTCCTGAAAACTGGGGAGACTGGGACTTCTCTACCTGGAAGGTCAAAGACAGGGGTCTCAACAGGGCCATCTTCTCAGAGGAGCAATTTCAGTAGAGTTGGGGAAGAAGAAGCTACAGTGTGGTGTTAAAACCTTACACATTGCCCATTTAGTTCAGTCATCTTTAACATAAATCAAGACTTAACGTTCAGAATCGTGAATTTACTGCCTGAGAAGGAAAAGGCTGGCCACATTTCTGAAAGGCTAGAAACTCTCATTATGCAAATGCATGAAGATACCAAATTGTATTATCTTTTCAAAAATTCTTAATTCTACCAGCATTCTATCAAAGAAACGTAAAAGAATTAGAACGTTAATGATTTCTTTTTATACTGTGTTATTATACTTGCTTTTTCATAGAAATTTGGTTAAGCACTTTTTAATATCTGTCTTACAATATTGGTCTTGATGGAGTACAGCCAGTGACTTCTGATCCATTAACACTGGGAATTCTCTGCTCAGCCACAGCCTTAGGCCACACCTGTGCTAAACTGCTTAACAATAGCAGACAGACTCTAGCCAGCCAAAATAGACCTGACCCCAGTCTCAGATGTTCACTGGCCAAGTGCTTTGAGGTAGCATTTAAAAAATAGTAATAGTAAGTCTACCCCGAGCAGACTTCATTTGTTGGATAGTGTTAACACTTATGGTTGAAACAAAAACAAATGTTATGGGTTTTATTTGTTTTAAATTTTTTTCCTTTCATGAGCTAAAACTCATTTTCCTAGAAATGTATCAAATACACTGCTGCATAAATAGGACAAAGGCTCATTATATAAATCCATTGTACTCAGCAGAATTCACCTCTTTGTAGTCTTCTTTAAAGGTCTATCCTAAGCCTTTCAAAGACTTACCAGCTGGCTCCCTGGTCCCCACCTCATATCATCTTACTCACATAGCCTTGTGCACATGTCTATAAATGTGGGTCTTATACAACATAGAACTTGAAAATCATGGTGTATCATTTATTAATTTACAGTTGAAAACCTGGGGCTAATGCCAAACAGAAGCACATAGGTGCTTCTTTTTCCTCTTAAGCAATTACAATATGAAAGTTGTTAAATGTCTTACTGTAATTTTGTAGTGCTATTAATATTTTATATAAAATAATCTGTATTAAATATGTTCTCTGAGTGATTTATGTATATGATCTCTTTAAGTATCTTATATGCTCATAGGGACTTGTAGGTGGCAGGGGTGGGGAGGCGTTTTTCCAGTTACCTGGTTGGAAAATCTATCCCTAAACTAGATCTTAACCCCAACTACATCTACACTAAAGGAACACCACACCAGAAATGCAAAGAAACAGTTTAGTCAATGTAGCTGTCCTTGGTCCAGGGACATTTTCAAGAACCATTAGGACGGAGCAGTTTTTGCTTCCAGAACATCAATGTAAGATGAAATCACACTGGATAAGGAATTTCTAGTACTGATATCGTGAACTCAGTGGCTGAAGTACTTAAAGTAAGACACTACATAGTGGGAATTGTAGTGAACCCTAAAAATAGTTACTGTAAACACTGTAAATTGTGCCCATAATTTGAATGTCATCATTTAATCATCATCTTATTTCCATAACATTAGACTCTGCAAATTAGTATATTAGCTGTCTTGACTTGAGCATCAAATAATGCATCTATCAAGGAAAGTCTAGAGGTTATTTTTTTTATGATGCTTATTTAGAAGTGTTTGTTTTGTAACTATTATCAGTAAACAGATTCATTTAAACTGAAGCCAGTAAACAAAAAGATAATGATTCTACAACTAGAGAAAGTTTTAACCTGTTTTTAAATATATGTGCAGAGTTGTGGTTTCTTATATGGTAATAATGTACTATGACTATGCTTATAAAGTAGAATAAATGGCAAAGTGTGGTGATATTTTATCTGTGTACCCCAATAAAGTTGACCTGAGGATTGGAGAAAGAAGCCAGCCACATTCTTACCACTTGGAAATCCTCCACCAAAGAGACCCACCTCATGTATACCTACGCCTATTTGCCTTTCTGTTCTGCCATCTCATTTCCTCTCTCCACCCAGCTACATCACTTCCTCTTCCTGCCCAGCTCTGTCATTTCCTGTCTGTCTGTACAGGCCTCCAGACCTGCATGGTTAGTGCTGGGATTAAAGGTATGTACCACCATGCCTGGCTCTGTTCCCAGTGTGGCCTTGAACTCACAGAGATGCAGACAGATCTCTGCCTTCCAGTGATAGGATTAAAAGCATGTGCTACCATTGCCTGACCAAACCTCAGGTGACTGTCCAGGCAGCTGGCTGTTTCTGTCATAACTCACATTTTTTTTGGAAGTCACTTGTTTGCACTTCCTGTTTTACTAGGTAATATTATTTCCCTCGGGTCTCTGAGGGACTTGAAGATTAGATAGTTATAGTTTTCTTTGTTAAGAAATTGAGAAAAATAAACTCACTAAGAGGTGTGAAGTGTGTAAGTTTGAAAGACATCAAAAGATAGTTTTGGTAACGCAAATTAGGATAGAAGGTAAATTAGATACAATCCTTTGGATTCACAAAAATAGGATAGATAATGGAATATTTTCACTGAATTTGTCAAATGCAAATGGACTAGACATTGTTGATGTATTTATTGCTTGTATATATTGTATATGGTTATTGTACTTACATAGTTTTTCTTACATTAGTTATAACTTTTATTTAGACAAAAAAGGGAAATGTGATATTTTGTCTGTGTACCCCAATAAAGGTTATCTGAGGATCAGAGGACAGAGCCAGCCGCTGTAGTAAACATAGAGGTCAGGCAATGATAGCACATGCCTTTAATCCTATCACTTGGAAGGCAGAGATCTGTCTGGATCTCTGTGAGTTCAAGGCCACCCTGGGAACAAAGCCAGGAGTGGTGGTACATACTAATCATGCAGGTCTGGAGGTCTGTACAAACAGACAGGAAGTGACAGAGCTGGGCAGGAAGAGGAAGTGATGTAGCTGGGTGGAGAGAGGAAGTGAGATGGAAGAACAGAAAGGTCTATAGGCATGGGTATACAGGAAGTAGGCCTCTTTGGTGGAGGGTCTCCAAGTGGTAAGAATGTGGCTGGCTTCTTTCTGCTTTTCTGATCGCTCAGCTTTTTACCCCAATATCTGGCTCCAGGTTTTATTAATAAGACCGGTTAACAGTTCGTCTACAGCAAGGTTTCATAATGAAAACAAGATAATTAGTACCATGTTTCACAGCATAAAGCCAGCCTTCCCCCTCTTCTTTTTTCTTTAAGGGAAGTGATTTGTGGCACCTTTAAACATGAGTTAGTGCTCCGTTGTTACCTGCTAAGAAGTCTGACTAGGAGGCAGGGACAAGCAGGGAGGAGCCGGCTCAGGCACCTTTGCCCTCATGCTGTCTGTGCGGCTAATCAGACTACTCACTCCTCTGTCAGGTACTTGCAAGTGGGTGAGTTCATGTTCCTGGAACTGAAAAGATAGCTCAAAACAACAGTGTTAGCCCGGCAGTGGGAGACAGAACAGAAAGCAGCTTTGGCCCCTGATGGCCCCTCTGCAGTCACACACCATAGGATTACAGTATCATAAGAAGGCTTAACTACACAGAAACCTCCAGATGTCTACTTTTAAGCATCATAGAAGGTGCCACAAATACTAACTATACTGCAGTCTCCTGAAGCTTATCCTCAAGACCTTATTAAGTAAGGTACTGTCCCATTCCTTTCTCAGCCTCTAGTATCCCCTCTCCCCCACAGCTCCAGGAGCCAAGCCTGCCTGATGTTAGTAGCACTTACAGCCCTTGCTCAGAACCTCTCGGCTAATGTTCTCCTTACCATGCAGTGTGTGTGGTGGTTTGTGTGAGTCTCTGCTGCAGAACCAGCCTTGAATCCCTCCCCACAGAAGGTACTGAGTCAGGCGGTCAGTTTCTCCGAGTCTCCTCCTTTTGGAGCCAGCACATGAACATTCTAAGACACTGGTGTGTGTCGAGTCACAGCAGGAGACTTGCAGACCACTTCTCTGTAGAGGGAACGAAAACTCTGACCTAGTCATTGTGCTGACTTCCTGTGTAGCATTTTGTTTATTCTGGTACACATCTGTTGGATGCCAACTAGATTCTTGGCACAGTGAACTTAAGAGCTGTACGTCCCAACTAAATAAATGCAGTGAAAAAGTGCTGTAAACACATTCCGTAGAAAGTACTCTGCAGGGATGAGGAAGGGAGTGGCTGTTCTGCCTGGTGTTTAGTCAGGTCAGTGTTTGGGAAGCCAGGGTCCAAATTTCCCTCCAGGGGAAATTCTGGGAATCTCACAAGTCAGGTGACTGAGTTTTAAGCACCAGGTGAGTGGTATCAGAATCCAACCCAGAGTTACATTAAATAAGTTGCAGGCCTTTCCCTCTTCTTTCTTGCAACTGAAGAGCTCCTGTACTACCCATGCTGGTCAAATAGCTGGGGGATACACTTGTGGGGGTGTCTCATGGATTCTGTATGACCCTGGGATTCCTATTAAAACTCTAAGATAAGCTCATTTAGAATAAAAGTTCATGGGATATGCAAAGTAAAATTTTGATTTTGAATAAACCCTCATGTCAGCCTTATGATGGGGTTCTCTCCATTCTAACAGTTCCACACTGGATCACTTGACAAGTGTTTCCTGATGCTTGGTGTGAGCCCATTCTGTTGCAGGAATTAGGTATTCAGCCTTTGGCTTCTGTCAGGCTCCTTCTGTACCTTTGACCAGGAAGCAGCAAGATGTGAAAGCCAGGGGACAATCTGACAGCTCTGTTTTCACAGTGATGTTTGCCAGGGGTTCAGAAGCCAAACATTAAATGGCAGAGTGGAGCAGAAGAATGAGATCGCTTTCCGCCTAATCAAGGGGCAAGAAAGGCTCAAGCACCTTCCTTACTATAGGAATGATGTGGGCTGTCTTCTGAACATTCTTGACTCGACAATGTGCTGAGCATTTGAGTACAGTAGGACAGCAAAAAGAGTATCTTCTGTTGACCAGGAGAGAAATGATCCCAAATCCTCTCATCTAAGGGGAATTCTTTACAGAGTTGCCAATAGAACATTACGGGATGAGCTGTGATTATATATACAGCTTATGTAAGTAGGGCATTCCTTTCATTCTGATTGTCTACTACCAAATGCAGTTTTCATATTGAAATAACATAAATATAATAATATAAACATTGAAATAAAAATGTTATTAATGTATTAATATAAATATTAGAATAATTTAGGTTATGGCTAATGAAATTTTAAGTTTACCAAGTGCCTACTATGTAGACACCAGAGATACAAAGCATAATATAATAAATACTAATGTGCTTATGTTAAAGAACAAACAATAACAATGCATGGCTACGTCTGTGGGCAGAAAGGAGTTAAAAGCTCTGAGAAGGAAATGCCCTGAGCAGAAGTGCAAGGTGAAAAGGCAGGTTGCAGATATCCAGAATGTTATCTAATGGACTTTGGGAAGTTCCTGACAAACAAGGAAGCTGGTGCAGTGGTTTTCCAGGGTGTGCTGGGACATTGCCTTCACAAGTAAGTGTGAGGAGTAGATTGAAACTGTGGGACCAGCTGCCATTTTTATTTTGCATTATCACTTTATATAAAGTGATACATTTTGATAAAATGAAATTTATAGTTAATAGAAAGAGCAGGGAACCTGTAGGCATAGTCCTATATTTGTAACCTTAAGTGAAAGAAATTATTTGGCATTTGAATTATTTTGAAGTCATTTTTGGTACACTCTCCTTGGTTTCTTCATTTACAAAATGAGGGTTTTTGGGTATAGGTGATTCACATCTCCTTAGCTATAGAATTGTATTACTGTGTAATTATCCAGCCTTGTCTGAAATGTTTGTATGAATAGAAACATGCTTTCAGTGTATTTGGATAAGACTTCTATTGGAATTACAGCATCCTATTTTTTGAAAATTATAAGTGGTCATTGATTTTATAAATTGTAAATTCTAGCACACATAACCGAGACTGTGTAATTTACCAGATACAGACATTTCAGTAGCCACTGGTATTTTTGCCGCACTTACGCCCAAAGTAACATGTTTCACAATCTTGCTTTTAATGGAACATTTCTGTTCTTTTGGTAGCCAGAAGTGCAACTTGCTGAAGGCTTCGATGTGTTTATGCCAAAGTCTCAGCTGGACTCTATATTGTCAAACTACACTCGCTCAGGAAGCCTTCTATTTAGAAAACTGGTGTGTGCATTTTTTGATGACAAGACTTTGGCTAACTCCTTACCCAATGGGAAGAGGAAAAGAGGACTCAATGACAACCGAAAAGGGCTAGACCAGAACATCGTGGGTGCAATCAAAGGTGGGTCTGCGCCATTTCACTTTATGGGTTATTGGTGGGTTTTGCCTCTATCCCATTAAGGTACAGGTAAAATGATGCTGAGCTAACTGGAGGTTAGTTTCATTTGCTGTTAGCAACTTACCCTTGGGTATGACTTTTGTCTGTAAGTCCCCACCCCAGATACTACTAGAATACTACTCAAGATAATAGTAATTGTTGAACTCTAACATCAGATCTGATTTTATCTGCTGCAGAACCAAAAAGACTTGGGAAGTAGAAGTATTTTTTCTAGTAATTTCCAAGAACTTTATTAAAATATGATTTTGGCAAATTTTAAAATTAAATTTTTAAGTGTAAATAAAGGAGTACATTTCTTGAAAAGTTCAGAAACTATGTTATCAAGACATTGCATCTGAAAATATTTTAAATATGTATGCATGAAGCCACTTACTGTTCTTCACATACATTCCTAGCCAACTTAGTTCCTTTTGTTTCCTACATTCTTCCTTTACCTCCTTTGATTGTGTGTCTGTGTTCCATCATGCTTTGGGAAGTATAGCTGAAGAGTTTCTCTCCAGCTCCCGCCAAACCCCAGAAGTCCCACAGCCCACTTATAAAATAAACATACAGACACTTATATTATTTAAACTGGCCTAATGGCTCAGGCTTCTTGTTATCTAGTTCCTGTATCTCAAATTAACCCATATCTATTGGTCTATAAGTTGCAACATCAATCATAGCAACACATTCACAACATACAGAACATCCCACAGCAGGGAAGTACATGGATACGTATGTCTTCATCCCTGGCCACTTTCATATCTTACACCTAGTTCTTCACTGTTCGGTATCTATGTTCAGGACTCTGATGACTATAACTTTAGGAAGAGAAAGATGTAAATGTTATTATTAAAAAAATATACTCCAAGTCTCAGTAAACACTACCATGAAAATGAAACCTTCAATTGGGGCGTAACTTAAACTCAAATATCTGAATGTTCTTCACTGGCTCGGGTCTACTTTGTCATGATTGTCAGGGAGACTGACTCAGAGCTGCCCCACCTCCTCTGTTGGCCATTATCCTGCAGAATGAGTAAATGAATTCAATAATGCTTAAAGGATACTTGGAAATTCACAATTACTTTTACAAAATAATTCAATTTTTAAATGGAGCTAGCAAGTACCGGACACCCTGTGTTCATGGCCAGAAGGACATAGCCTTCATTAACAGGAATTTCTCATAGTCCATCAAATTTTTTTTCACTTAGGATGACAGTTGAGTTCTATTAAATAAAAAGCACCACAGAGGATCACAGTCCCTGCCATTTATGAAAAGAATGATTCAGCCTGCAGTGACACTAAAAACAAGATTATGGAATTTGAAAACCAGTCAATGATCTAAGTAGGACTCACTGAAGTGGAGAAGGAGCTGTTTCCATCCCCACCGACTGGGCCTCTCAAACATGAGGGTCAAGGCTGCTGATGCATTTCCAAAATACACATAGGAATTGGCTTGATTTTCTTTCTTTTTTTTTTTTTTCCAGGACAGTGTATTAACATTATAAAGCACTCTGAAATTGGGGACTATAAATGACCACTTATTCCATCTTAGTGATACTAGGAGAGCTGGATTAATAATAGATGGTAATGAAATACATTGATACAAGTAGACTGATACATCAGACAAAACTTTAGAAATCTGTTACAGAGTAATAGACTAGACATCAGACAAGAGTTTAAAATACACTACAAATCCTTAAAGAAGATATGCCTGCCTCTGGATATAGGAGACCATTGTTTAGCTTGAACTGTTTGGGGGGCCCCAGGCATGGGGATCATATCTGTCCCTGGTACATGGGCAGGCTTTTTGGAGCCCAGTGCCTATGATGTGACACCTTGCACAGCCTTGGTGCAGTGGGGAGGGGCTTGGACCTGCCTCAGCTGAGTGTGCCAGGCTCTGCTGACTCCCCATGGGAAACCTTGACTTGGGAAATGTGGGGATGTGGGATGGGTTTGGGGGTAGGGTAAGGCTAGGGAGTGGGAAGAGGAAAGAAGGGAAGAAATCTGTGGTTGATATGTAAAGTGAATAGAAACTTTCTTAATAATAATAAAAAAAGAAGGTATGCCTTAATTTTTTCCAAGCTCTACATTTAGCTATCAATAAATATGGCAACAAAACCCCTACTCCTACTACAAAATCAGCAAATTATTTTAATCAAATAACTCAAAATTCCCATATACTACTTTTATTACTTAAATCTCTGTTCTGGTTTTATTCTGTTGCTGTGACAAAACACATATCTAATTATAGACCAACTTTATTTCTTTCTCTAATTAAAAAAATAAATCATGCTGACAAAAATCTTAAGTTCAGAAAACTGAAAGGCTTCCCTCTTCAGAGATTACCCTGTGGCCTCCTATGGTCTCTATTCAACTATGAAGGTGGTATCTGCTGGCTTTGTAAGACATTTTGTTTGTTTATCCTTCCTGATTTCTTACAAGCAACTTGAAAACAAGCTTTGTCTTAAATGTTCTTATTACCTGTATCACTCGTGGGAAGTCAGAGTATACCACTGCCAAATGTGATGATCCTCTGGTGGCTTCAACTAGGGGCACTTGGCAGGCAGCACCCGCCAGCAAGAGCTTTGTGGGAATTCTGTCAGGTGCCTTAAGACAGGTACCCCAAGAGGAGTCCATGGTCATCATGTCCATGTATCCCCTTCATAATTGTATGTCAGGTCATAGAAGAGGACTAGAGAATGACCTCACACCCAAACAGTCAAAGCTAACACTGTTCTTAAAGTCTATTGAACTCGCCCCCGAATCGTTTTCTCTCCCCTAAGAAGAATGGGTAGAAGCTTCTAGGTCCCATTGGGTTGGGGTATTCACTCTCCTTTCTGTGTATATTGTCCTCTTAATCTACCTGCCTGTTATCAGTTGATTTTATAGCCTCAGTCATTGAATTTTAAGGGATATAGGGAAACATTTCCTTCCACTACACACTGTAAATACATGTTGAGTGAGTGAGTAGACACAGGTTTTTGTTTTTCATCTTGACTTATGCCTTATTTCATTAACCTAATAGGTTTAGTGCTAAGTATTCTGTCTTCTCATAACCAGTTTGGAATCAGAGACATCAAAATATACTTGTAAATGTCTAATCAAGTTATCTAATAAATTGCCAGTGAAAATTATAAAGTAGAAAGCAAAATAGATTGTAAATTTAAAAAAAAAATCTCTTAAGCCCCCCCATACATCTTTCTTTGCCATGTTTCTCTATATATAGTCTTAGTATACATATTATAAATTATTTGAAAGTAGGTGTTATTGAAAGCCCTATAGAATTATAGCTATTTCTAGTTTTTCTTACTATTGGTAGAGATAAACATTCTCCAAACTCAAGTCTTTTGAATCTTAGTTATCTAGAGAAGTAGTAAAATTATTTCTTCCTACATAACAATTCCGAGGCTATTTGGATTGCTGCTGCCATTGTCTGCCTCATATTTGAGAAAGAATTTTATGTACATTTAGTATGCGTTCATCCTTACTCTATCCCTTAGGAAATAGTGAACCAGCTGTATATTATTTTGAAAAGTTGCACAAACTAGGAAGAGATAAGTGGTTAATTTTATAGACTCTTACATGTAAAAATAGCAGTGAAGTAGCAAAAGTGATTAGATTGGTTAAAACACCAATCGTGAAATGATGACATTCTGTAAAATGCCTGTAAGTAGGAACAGAAATGTTGTGGGGATTATGTATGTTGGTTTACATATGTTGAGCCATCCTTGCATCTCTGGGATGAAGCCAACTTAATCATGATGGATGATCTTTTTTAATGTGTTCTTAGATTCAGTTTAAAATTTATCTTAGGGTTTCTGATGCTGTGAAGAAACACCATGACCATAGCAACTCTTATAAAGGAAAACATTTAATGGGGATAATTTCAGAGGTTTAGTTCATTATCATCATGGCTGGACATGGCAGCACACAGGCAGACATGATGCTTGAAAAAGAGCTGAGAGTCCTTCTACATTTTGATTCCGCAGGCAACAGGAGGTGAATTGAGACACTGAGCATGTCTGGAGCATATATGAGACCTTAAAGCCCATCCCCACAGTGACACACTTCCTCCAGCAAGGCCATAGCTACTCCAACAAAGCCACACCTCCTAATAGTGCCACTCCCTGAGCTTTTAGGGGCCAATTCCATTGGAACTACTACACAAGTGTTTTTTAAAGTTAGATTTATTTATTTTATTGTATGTTTATGAGTGGTTTGCCTATGTCTATATACATATGCATCACATGTGTGCAGTGCTTGTGAAACTCAGGAGAGGGCGTCAGGTCCCCTGGAGCTGGAGTTTCAGATGGTGCTGGAAAGAGCAGGAGCGCTCTTAACGCAGGGCTTTCCATCCGGCTCCAATCTGCAGGTGTTCTAGTGAGAATTTTGTCACCTGTATTCGTCAGTGAGATTGGTCTACAGTTTTGGTTTTTATTGTGTGTCTTTCTGGTTTCACTGTTGGTATTATGCAACCTTCCTAAAAGAAGTCCAGATTATGAGAGGGATTATACAAGGTAATATTTATTTTCTTAAATAAACTAGCTTTGACCATTGCTCATTTAAAAATAAAATGCACCAGGGAAATAAGGTTACTAGGGGATGATTAACAAAGCTTTTTGTGTGATAATTCTCCCCATGACAGTATCTCAAGAGGAAAACATGAGCCTCTTTGTAGACATGGTACTTTTCACATAATTTTATGGGTTAATAGGGACTTAGACTTAATGATAATCTATTAAAAATTGATGAATCAGTATGAACTAGGGTGCTGCTAATGAAAGGACCCTTAGTTAGGAAAAACTCACCTGAGGGCTTGGAGCAGAGAGCATGTGTTTAGCATATGTGAAGCCCTGGGTTTGATCCCCAGACTGATAAACAGAACAAATAAAGACATAAAAACTTCACCTTAATATTTTGAGCAGCAGGAAACAACTTACCTCCTTAACTAGAGACTTAGGGGCAGTGCTGGGAAAAACTGAGTAGCTTAGATGGGATTCATAATTAGTTTTGTACCCAAAACCTAGAGTAGAGGTTTGTGCTCCATTCGCTGGCCTCACAGCGTGCTGTCCCTGCTAAGGCTGTCATTGGCCCGCCGTTAGTTGTTTCTGTGATCTGATCAGCAGACCATGTAGTTTGACCTAAGAGTTACCTATATGTGTCTGGATGCTCTTCAAAAACAGTTACAGCAAAGCAATTTTTAGAACCCTAGTTCTGATTCTTAGTAATCAGGTAAGGAAGTTTTTGCTATGTAACTGGGCTGGAGTTTTGAATCTCCTTACATTCAACTGATATCACTTATGTATGTCAAATGGAAGAGATGGTCGGTGCCCATCACCCCACCCCCTGAACAACCCTGGCCATTCTCCAAGAGGTCAGCACTGGTCTGTCTAGGGAGCCTCAAGGACCCAGAACTGTGGGAGGGACAGCTTGTAGATAGTGGTGTTCCAGACATTCACCTGGATTCAAAGGTGAATGCCCAGTATCTTTAATGTCGCTCTGTCACGTGACTTACAGGAATATCCATCAAAAGCTCCTACTTCATCCCACTCGAGACACTTGCCGTCCATATCTATTATTTGATAGGATCTCTATTTTCCACAGTTACTACAGATAATTCATTTTATGGTGAATTGATTTTAAAAAAAAGAAAGAAAAGAAAAGCTATTTGGAGTATAGGTGGGATATAATTCTCTTAATTCTTTGTCATATTTCTCTAGCTAAACATACTATTTTAAAAGTTTATTATTTATTATTGGACCTCAAAAGATTTGAAATAATATGAACATGGAGTTTTATTCTTTTTTTTTTTTTTTTTTGAGCTGAGGATAGAACCCAGGGCCTTGTGCTTGCTAGGCAAGCGTTCTACCACTGAGCTAAATCCTCAACCCCTATTCTTATTTTTTGATGGTAACTTTCCTGTGTTCTCAGAACTCCCTGAAACATTGGCTTTAATTTGCATCTTCCTATGGTAATGATCTTATTTCTCTTTGTACAGAGGACAAAGGCTATAAGACATTTAAGTGAATTTACTGAACTTCCACATCAGAGTGTCTTCTCTGCCTCCAAAGTCATTTTCTAGTATGTGTTCCTCATGGAGAATTGTTTGAAAATAAAGTATCCCACCCTTACATTTCTCTCTTAAAATTAAGCATTTTGGATTCTTTGTAAAATTTGCTGGGAAGGTGGCTCCACTGGTGGTCTAAGAGGACCAGTCAGGTACTATTGATGCAAAGCATATTCAAAGTGAATTTCTTGTTAGACAATAGCTCTGTTTCCATTTATTTCCTGAATTCAAGGGTAGGCCTTTTCTTGATGATATTGAGAACTAATTCTTTGATGCTAGAGAAGAAAATAGAAGGTTGATTCCTTCTCTATTGTCTGGTGCGTAGAACTGAATTTAACAAAAGCTTGAAAGCAAATATTGCATAGAGCTTATCTCCTCAAGTTGTATGTAAATTAAATTCTTGGTTAAATGTTAGGCAACAAGAGCCAGTTAATGAATGCTTTGCTTCAGGAATCCTTTTGGAAGATGAATTATCGACTACTAATTTATCTGTTGGTTTGATATACAAATCTGCTTAAAACAGGACATAACTATATAGCAGCCACATGTAGAAAGCTTGGCTCTTACCTGGATCATTGAGATGTTTTGTTGCATTTTATTTTGGTGGGTCATTATTGGGGTTTATACCTAGGGCTTCATGGCATCACGCATGCTAGGCAACCATTCTACCTGGAAGCTTCATCTGCAGCCCTCACCTAATTTTTTGTTTGTATTTTCCTACCTTTTATGGAGGCTCAGTGACAAATGGGACCTACTGAATCCCAACAACCCTACATGGGCAGCCCTCAATTTTCAGTTCCTTTCGGAGTGGTTCTCATATTTCCATATGCATCAACATCATCTAGGATGTTGGTTCAAAATCTAGGTCCTGGGGCTCCACCCTCAGAGATTAATTCAGTAGATGGGGAACAGTCCCCAAATCTTGATTTTGAGAAAGTGACCATGGCAGCACACATCAGCTCACCCAAGAAACTCAGTGTCCCCAGTTGTTCAAGACTATTCTCTTTCTCGTCTGGAGTAAATGATAACATAGCATTATTTCAAGGCCTTCTTCTTCCTTCTTTGAACTTAAGGATTCTCTTTATTGTTTTGTTTTGTTTGAGACTAGGTTTCATGGTATAGCCCTGACTGGCCTGGAACTACCTATGTAGACCAGGCAGGCCTGCAATTTACAGAGATCTAGATGCCTCTGTCTGCCTAGTGCTGTGATTAAAGGCATGTACCACCACCTGGCTTAAAGAGTTTTTTTTTTTAAATCCTGTGTTATGCAAGGGTCCTGGTTTCAACACACTTGAAGTGACTCTCCAGGAGTAGACTGAACAACACTACATTATCTACCTCCCTCATTACACCAAGAAGAAAGAAAAGCATGGCCAGATCTGGACAGAGGAATCAGTAAACATGTGCCAGTCATAGTCTTCCTGGTCTTGGCATTCCATTCTCCATCCTTGGCAGGCCCTTGACCAAGTTTCTACTACTCTGCTTGGTGAAGAAGTTAGCAGAACAACTGCTTCACGAGTAATGGACAGCACACTCTGTAGGAGTTATGAGAACAGCTTTTCATAAACCTTATGACATCGTCAGCATGCATGAGAATTTCTTTAAAACACAAGCTTTTAGTACCCAGTGCTATGAGCCAGGAGCAGGCCACATAAAGATAAGTAAAATCCTAGCCCCTGACCATAAGGAACATTCCATTTGGTGGAGCTACAGACATGTCAGCAATAACCAATAGCACAGACCCATATTCCAAGCCAGAATAAAATAAATGTCCATTGCCTAAAAGGGAAGAAGCACAAAGGACATGAACCTTAGTAGAAGACCTCACCAAATAAGTGTCTCTAAAATAGACCTTAGATGATGAGTAACCTGTCAAATGCAAAGGGAGTGGGCAAAGTTAGCTATGGAATTTGTTTAATAAAGCTTATCAATAACATGAAATGAAAGCCCTTTGCCTCCAGAAGTAGTTAACGCTTATTCTAGTTATTGGACCTCGAGTCCTTAGCAACCAGTTTACTGTAAATTATTTTAACTTCAGAAACATAAGACCAATGGAATGAACTCAGACATAGTTTACCTACAAAATTTTTCATTGAGTCATTATTTTTAGCTTTGCTTCTTAAAGTTACAGAGGCACCATCTCATCCCTAGTGTATCAGGATCCTTGAAACTGGGGCTACAGTGAGTCTCAGTGTGTGTCCTGCTCCATAACTGGTCTTCTGTAAGCTCAAAGGTCACTCTCATCATACTTAGAGCTATAGCTCATCTGTACCCTGTCTAAGGAGCAGTTAGAGATGTAGACAAACTTAACAAGTTGGTAGCTTTTCTTGATTTTTTTCTTCAGCCTTTCATACATGGCTAGAAACAATTGTTGGCACCCACTAGGTTTCCTAGTGGCTGGATCCAGCAGAACTGTATAAGAGGTTGATTGGACCATGGGTCTGGGTACCAGGTGACTATGACTAGTGAGGGAGAGGTCTTTTGCTCCACCCCTTGGCATTGTTATAAATAGACCTTTGGAATAAAATTCTGGGCCGTAGATAAGGATCCAGGCCTACCAGAGTCTATCCTGTGTTTTCTCTCTGTTTCTCTCCCCTCTATTTCTAACTATGTCTCTTATCCCTCAATCTTCAAGAGTTCCTGGGGTAAATAAGTATGGGGGCTGGACTTCCACAGTTAATTTCCAAAATCTCTATTGTAATACCCAGTAACTGAATTCTCACCAAGCCTGCATTTTAACACTGCGGTTAGGTTCACAGAGACAGCCTCCTGCCAAGAGAAGTTTCCGTCAAATAAACAGGGCCACTGAGGCATGGATGCGTTGCATGCCTGATGGGCACCATTGCTCTTATTGGCATTGCCAGTTTGTGTATCTATCATAAAAGTTCCCCCACAGGTGAGAGCAGTGTCTTGAATAAGGACACTTATCTGCATAGAGTACCTACCATATGGGTTAACTGTGGTCCCAAGCAATCAGTAGCAGGCATTTCCCACACAGCCAGCCACCTTTCTTTACTGCTTGCTGAATTGTCTGTGTAGCCGAGACGTTCTTGGCAGAATTGTATAGTAAGTCCTGAACTGGTCAGTCACATTCCTTATACTTTTTCTGGGACCTAAAAACAGATGTCAGTAACATTTTAAGTTCAGCTCCATAAGCTAGTGTTGACTGGGTCATACAATATATGCATCAAAAATATGAGAGACTCAGAAAAACTGGTATTTGCTAGTATTTCTGGCCTAAAAGTGTATATACAAATCATCATGGAACATTTGTTGTCTTTCTAGTATTACAGACTAATGGCAAATCAACAGAAAAACTACATTTGTATATAAGCTTTGAATAAGAAAACCTTTTTAAATCCATAGTCATTTAAAATGGAACCAAAATCTGTCATTGACTTGGGGGCTGCCCCTAAAACACACCTACCTCTCTATAAGAGGAAGCATGGCTGTATCCATCTTGCTAAAAGCCCTGGTAAAAGAAAAGGCTGCTGCCTTCTGTAAGGACTCTGGGCTTCTCACCACTGCTCCTACAGTTCTCTGCAAACACGACTTCCAGGCTGTGTTTACTGGAACATGCTGCACGCTTGCATGTTGTTCTGCCTTAGCTTTTGGCCCCTCTCAATGGTCAACTTACAGTAGTTCTCAGAACCCTTTTTATCCTCAGATTTAACAGCTTCTTATCTGCCCGTTCCTTTGATGGGAGCCAATCTAATATTTCAGTGCCTCCCTTCCCTGTCCTTCTGTAGCCTAATGTGTACCCTGTTGAATTAGCTTAGTTGGGTACAACTAGATAGGACCACATCCCAGTTAGACCTGTGGCCATAGCTAGAAGCAAATGAGGCAGCTGACAGCCCAGCACAAGACACAAGTGACTTAATCATAGTTCTTAGGGCCCTGCTTTAACCTCTGACATGGCCGTCCTTTGGAATGTGGGCTGAGTCTCCTCGTCCTAGCACCTGCTTCCGCCACGCTGTTTTTAGCAGCAGCACTGATGTGGTCTACCCTTCAGGGTTGAAAACATAGAATCATGTTCAGTGCCTCTGTCCGTTTGCAACTCATCCTGCTTCCTGATCCGGCTCTGCTCAGTCTTTTTGTCCACCATCTTGTACTCATTTTTATTTTTCAGTTTTGCTGACCCCCTCTATCTGTACATCACTTTGTTCTCCAGAGTTACCCCCAATCTCAGTATCTACCCTTGTTCTTTTTCTCCTTTATACTGCATACTAACAGTCAAGTTGTACTTGTAAAACCAAATTCTGTGAGGTTGTTTTTCATACTCAGCTTTCATTTCCAGACTAAATCAAGTCCAGTCCAGTCTCACTTGATTTCTCTCTCCTTGTAACTGTGTTTCCCAGTACCTCCTACTGGGAGAGCCACCTAAGCATGGACACCGTCCTTCAAACACTGCATACTCCTGGGTTTTACTCTGGATTTTATAGTCTCTCTAAGGTTCTCTCTTTCAGTTCTTTCTGGACAGATGAAGTCATTTTTCCTGGTCAGGCCCAGGTGTCACCATGTCAACCCTGAGACTCTCAAGATGTCCACCTGCGCTGTTTGCATCCTTCTCTAAATCCCAGTAGTACTTGAGCCTTGATATGCTGTAGCTGTGAGTCTTAATCATTTGTGTGAAAGATGCCTAAATTGGACCCGTTTAGGAATAAAATCTGTGCTCTTATAATTTCATTGGGAAAACAGATAAATGAGGATCTGTGGTCATCCTTTTGATGGTTGAGCATGTAGTCTTCCTAATAAAGGCTCTAAGTTCCTATGGGCAGAGACTACTTTTATATTACGTTTTAAATTCTTTGACACATGAAACTGTGCCACTCATATAACAAATGCCCAGTAAACCCAGAAAGGAAGAAAAGAACCAAGCAATCGATTTATCTTCCCTCAGAAGGGTTGTTTTTAAACACGGCCTGGAGAAATGGCTCAGTTGATAGTCTATGTTCTGTGAGATTGAGGACCTGAATTTGGATTTGCTGTACCCATGTAAAAAGCTCAGGGTAATGTGTCCATGACCCCAGCACTGCAAGGAGTCATTTCCAGAGACAGTGAATCCCAGGGACTCAGTACCTAGCCAGCTGAGTCTAACAGTGAGCTCCAGGTTCAGCAGCTCTGTCTCAAAGGTGAAGAGGCGATTAAGGAGGATGTCCTTTCATGTGAACCCTAGGCACACATACACTATCAAACACAACTCCACATTAGATACATAGAAGTTGAATATGGATAGCAGTATAGTTTCCCTATACCCAGCTGGAAAGGGCAGCTGAAATTCTAGAAGGTGGAATATAAGTGTGAAGAGTAAAAGAAATAATACAACAGATCAAATGATATATCTTGATCAAATATGTATAAATCTTGTTGATAAAAACATCAGGGAAATCCAAATATAAAACCAAATTTGTTTCCAGCGAGGGCTCTGAAAATGTGTTACTCTCTGTGAGCCAAGAACAAGCTCCGTCATATGCAAAAGAGAGTCTGTTCTTCTCATTTGCTGGCGAGTGATCATCTAGAAAAGGTAAAATACAGTAACTTTACTATAGGGTTTGAGTTTGAGTAAAGCCAATAATGGAGTCCATAGTCAGGCTTCCTTTGTTATTTCCTCCCTTTTCTGTCCCAGGACTTCGTAGTATAGCATTAGACACATGCAGCCACCTGTTTCCCTTAGCATTTCTCATCACAGCAAATCAGTGCCTCAAAGACAGGTTATCAAACAAAAAAGTATGGGAACTTGATTTTAAGACTCAAAATATGAACCCAAAATTTTTCTAGAGCCAGTCTCTAAAAATGAAAAAAGAAAAAATCCCACCAATGAGACCCACTGTCTTTGCTCTAATGTCCCCTGTGTAGCGATGTGGTGTGGTGCAGACATAGTGTGAGCATGCTCATCTGTCCTGGGGGCTGAACCTTTCCAGTCTTTTATTCTTCTAGCCTGGTCACATCTGCAGTTAGGGAAGGGGGGGGGGGGGAGGAGGGAGAATGTGTGTGTGTTAGTGGCATGTATATATGTACACTACATGTGTGCCTGGAGCCCGCGGAGGTCAGAAGAGGTCCTTGGATGCACTCGAACGGGACTTAGGGACAGTTGTGAGCTTCCGTGTAAGTGGTGAGAAGCTAACCTAGGTCCTCTACAAGAGCAGCAAGCACTTTAAGTGCATCCCTCCAACCCACATTTGTATTTGCACGGCTGTGAGGACCACCTGGTGATGAGATTTCTTACGGAGTCAAACTGGCTTTGGCAGGTACCTTCTGCAGACTTACTAGCTATGATGTGAACTCTGTAACTCATGGACTAACTTCATCAGTCCATCTACCCAGAAACCCTCGCTTTAAAAAGTGAGAAAACTCATTACATCCTCATTCAAACATTTGCCTCAAGAGCAGACAAGCATAGGCGAGTTCCATGGCGCAGTGCTTGGGCAAAAAGAGATGGTAAGATGCATCCCATTTTCTGCCGCTTACCTGCCTTTTTGATGATTCTTGGTCTTTAAGTTTTTGTTTTACTTGATACGCAACTTCCTGGTCTATAAAATAAATGAGTTATACTCAGGATTTCCAAGGTACTTTTCAAAAGGGTTCCTATAAATCTGTCAGTTTAAAACATTTTTTTTTTTGCTGAAGAAAAAAAAATGAATTAAACAGTAAATTACGCATGCATCAAAGCTTGTTATTATTCTAGGTATCAACATTTTGCAGATATTATTCCCTTGAACTGTACCAGATGCGTTCAACAACGGTATGCTGTATCACAGTTTGCCAACGGAAAGTGTTAATCATATTTCCCAATCATTGTGTTATAAATGAGCTCTGCTGTGGGCTTTCTTAACTGGATATAAATTTAAATTAGCTTTCTTTAATTTGAGAACTCGTTATAGGTACTTCTCAGCCCGCCCTTCCAGACAGAGATGCAACTGTAGCAAAAGAGAGTAAGGGCAGGCAGAGGATAGGCTGTTTTCCTCCAGGTCTGTTGGTCTCAGGTCTTTGAGAATCACTGTGATTAAACAAGATTGTCTAAACCTCACATTTCCCACCAGGTTGAGGTCAGTGAAAGGAGCATTGTAAGCATGCAGGTTTGTTCCTGGGCTCCATTTAAACCTTGGAAACGTTACCTTTGCTATGAAAGAATGTGCCTGGACTAGTCTTTAAAGTCTCCAGGTCAGTAATTCTATGGTTCAGAAGGTTTGGTCCAATTCTCAGGAGTAACCTATAGAATTAACTAAATACAGCTGGGAATCGATGTTACACGTATCTCAGGCCCTTTTCATAATGGCCACCAACTTAAATAATAGTCCCATACAGGAGCAGCCAGTTGTGAGTGGTAGGTGGTCACTGGGACCAGCTTTTACCACACTTGCCTACTGACCTTGTACAGTGGACTACATGGCTAGTTCCTCCATCAATCTCAGATATATAATGCAGAGACAATGAATGACTGGAGCAGGCTACATGTGCCTATAACCCTAACCTGTAGGGGGCAGACACAAGTGAATGGCTGGAGCATGCTGGCCACCAGCCTAGCCCCAGCTTTAAATAAGGGGTAAGGCTGGGAGCAGTGGAGCAGGGTACCTACTGTTCCCCACTGTCCTCTGTGTGTATGCACACAGGTGCATGCACCTGCACACACATGAGCACATACACAAAACACACATACAAATAGAAATGTGAAAATTAATAAAAGGATCCCCCCCTTTATTTCTTTCAGGATAACTAATACACCAGAGCCAGAAGTTTTCCATACATACTCTTTCTTGAGCAGTACATCCATGTTTGCCTCTTGTGGGACAACAGTGAATGAGAGACACCCTTGTTGAGTTTGCAGTCTAGATGAACAAGAGACATTGTCGCTGGGGGGACCCTCTGGCACAGGAACTCTGGGAGGCCTTATCTGAGCACTTCAGAGCTCTGAAGTTCTTACCGATAGACACCGTGTATCTCCTGGTGTTCCCGATGGAGAAATGCCGAGCCTTCTCCTCGCTCCCTCTTAAAGATAGTTTTTGGTGCTCTCTCCTGACCCGTGTCTATAAAGTGTGACTAAGGGATGGTCAAGATGAACTTTTCTATGGCAACTCCTAGGAAAAAGTTTGATTGCCTCATAGACTGAAGTATACCACTTGTCCCCATTAGCATAGTATTGAGACTAAGAAGTAAACTAACAGTCTTCATCTTGAACATAGGGAAGACATTTGCCGACTTTTGTGTTTCTCTCTGTCTTACCTCCCAGATGTGGAACTGATGTTACAGTTATTTTAGAACCTCTCTTTACTTTTTAAGAAGCAGAATGCTCCTGTATCTTCCATTCTCATTCTTTACTGTCTCAAAGAAACTTGAGGTTCATGAGTATCTTTCCCATTTCTGTTTTTAATTTTACTATGTAACTGTGTATCCACACATGGCATTTACTGTTGTTTTATATACTTAACAAACTGATGTAAACAGATTCATACTGGACTTTTGCCACTAGCTTTTACTTCAAAAGTCCTGTTTTTAAATGTTATTTTTAACAGTGTTATTCTAAATTGTTGATTTCAACTTTGAGCCACAGCACAGTAAATCCCTTCCTTTCCTTTTCTTTTTTTTTTTTTTTTTCCTTTTGGTTTTTCGAGACAGGGTTTCTCTGTAGCTTTGGAGCCTGTCCTGGACTAGCTCTGTAGCCCCGGCTGGCCTCAAACTCACAGAGATCTGCCTGCCTCTGCCTCCCAAGTGCTGGGATTGCAGGTGTGCACCACCACCACCCAGCAAGCCCTTCCTTTCTGTGGCCTTTATTTGAGACAGTGAGTGAGTCTCCCTGCCCTCCCCTGTAATGTCGATGGTCAGCTTTTGACCCCGGAGTTTATAGCTGAGTTTTCCTCGGGGATACACTGGGTCGTGGAATGGCTAACGGGAACATGTTGTCAGCCTCATTGGGCATTATCCAGTGGTCTCATGAGCAGTATATAAGAAATCCTACTTCCCTCATCTTTACTGGTATCTGGTGTTGCCAGACTTTCATTTTCACCTGTCATCTGAAGTCAGCTGACACTTGAGTCCCTGGTTGCTAATGGGTCAATTAGCCGTACACTTTCCTCACTGCTGCTTGCTCTGGTGTGAATGCAGTGTCTTCCTGTTTCTGTCCGGGCATCGCTCTCTCACTGTCTTCTCTGAGTTCTTCCAAAAGTCACATGTGATGATGCAAATACTGCCACTCATCTCCCCACTTGGGAAAGCACGGCACATGCTACCTTTGTCATATCAAATTTGGGATCTGACAGCCAGGTTTCTTTCCCTTTAGGCTTTGTGTTTCCTGATGCCTAGTTTTGAAAAATCACCTCTGCTCATACAATCTAATAGTATTCTCTTATTTTTCCCCCAGAAAACTTTTAGATATTTTTAAAATGTGAGTGAGTGACTGTGTGTGTGTGTGTGTGTGTGTGTGTGTGTGTGTGTGTGTGTGTTTTCATATGTATCTTGATTGGCACAGTGCTTGTCTAGCATGCACAAACCCTGGGGTTGATCTCTAGTGCCAAACAAAACTGCATGTAATGAATGGTCCATGCCTGGGACTTCAGCACTTAAGGAGGTAGAGGCAGAGAGTATGTTTGTGGTCATCCTTGATCACATGGTGGGTTTAAGACCATCTTGGGATGTATGAGTATCTCTTTGCACAGGAATCTACATGAACTTTTCTTCTGTCTTTGTTCTGAGAATCTCTTTATTTCATCATCTCCATCAAACAGTGTTCCAGCGAGCTCCTTCTTTTAGATGGCTTTTCTCAGAGTGACTAGAAGAAGATATTCCAGTATCTTCTAGGGTCAGTTGTTGTGAGGCTGCTCTCAGCCCGTGGCATTTTTTGGCCTTTGTTTATTCTAGTTGCTTCCAAAATGTCTCAGCTGTCAATGTTGTTTCATTTCTTTACTCCAGGTCTAAGTGTGTACTTGTTTTTATTATTAATCTGTTTGGTAGTTATGCTTCTTGAGACCCAGAGTTTATGGTCATCAGATCTGGATCTTTTAGTTTATTTTTCCTTCTTTTGTTCTCTCATCTCCCTCCCTCTGAAACATCTGTGTTGTTGGACCTTTTCATTCTTTCCCAAATCTTCATTTGTCTGTTTTCTGTCTCTTCATTGCGGCGTTACAATCTGAGCGCTTGTCTGATCTACCCCTGTCTCAGTAATAATTAATTTTTTAATTAACCTATCTTTGATTTTTTAAGCTTATATTTCTTTATTTATGTTTATGTGTGTGTGTGTGTGTGTGTGTGTGAGTGAGAGAGAGAGAGAGAGAGAGAGAGAGAGAGAAAGAGAGAGAGAGAGAGTGTGTGTGTCAGAGGACAATTTGTAAAGTTAGTTCTTTTTTGTTCAAGAGATCAAACCCCAGTCATCAGGCTTGAACAGAAAGCCCTTTAACTGGCTGATCCATCTTGCTGCCCCATTCTGTTTTGTTTTGTTTTGATTTGATTTCACTACATCTTTTGAATTTCTTTAAGTTATATTTTATTCTTTCATAATTGGCCTGTGTGTGTGTGTGTGTGTGTGTGTGTGTGTGTGTCTGACTGTCTGTCTGTCTGTATGTGAACTAGTGCATGTATGCAGTTAGAGGACATCTCATGGAAGTCAGGGGTTCTACTCCACCATATGGAATCTAACTCAGGTTATCAGCTTGGCAGCAAGCTCCCCTACAGACCGAACCATTTCACCAGGCAGGCAGGCCTTGCTGTTTCCTTGATGAGTGAAGTCCTTCCTTCAGCGGCTAATCAAACCTCCTTCTATCCTCGTCTTAAGTTGGTGGGAGTCTAAGTCTGATTGTTTCCTGCATGCTTCGTTGTTGAAGAAGAACTTAGGTGTAGTGGGCTACTTCTCCTCTCCTCCCTCTGTGACACCGACCACAGAAGTTCTCTTCAAAGTGACCCTTCTCTCCCTGTCTCTCCTTTTTGTCTGGACCTAGGAATGCCAGCAGTAATGCTTCTCCCCTCGATAATTTCAGTACCCGCTCCTACCCCAAACCTCTCCAAGGCAAAAGCGGGCATGTATAATTTACAAAAGAAGATTCTTGTGCCTGCAAAGGCTAGCGGGAGCTTGTCCCTGTGTTACTGGCCTCTCATACTGTCTTCACAGCTTCGTGCAAAGGCTTGGCTTCTGTCTCATGCTCCCAGGACCTCGTTTTTTTTCTCCCTCATCAGCATGAATCCTGAGCTCCCATAGAGACCACAGCCACCTGGGATAGCCTCAGGGTGTGCCATCATCACCTCTGCATAACCTTCCCAGTGTCTGAAATAACCATTCATCCATCCTTCCTTCCTGACTTTTCCAAACCTTGGTTTTATTCTTTGACAATTTCATACATGTATATAACGTGTCTTGATCATATCCAACCCAAATCCCCTCTCCCACCTTCATCCCACCCCGACCCTACCCTGCACACTGCCTTGTGTGCTCATGGGTGTGGGGTCGTCTACTCCAGCAGTCATCAACTGATAATAGCTCCTCAGGTAGGGGTGAGGCCTCATGAGCCTTTCCCCATCGTGATGGAATGAATGTTCACTGCCTAGGTCTTATACAGGTAACCCAAGCTGCTCTGGGCTCATGGTCATGTCATGTCCAAAAGACAGCATTTCATGGCGCTTTTATAGGCTTCCTACCTTTTCTGTGGTATTCCTTGAGCCTTGCAGGGTGGGAGAGACATGTCCCATTTAGGGCTGAGCACCCAGCTGTCACTTGATCAGTTGTCATCTCTGCATTGACTGCTTTGGTCTTTCTTTAGTGTCCACTTTTCCCTAAGATTCAGCTTAGCCATCACTTTATACAAAAGCTTTCCCAAGCATGGTAAGATGCCCTGCTTCTCTCTGATCCAGTGTAGGTTTCTGTTGTATTGGTTTGGTCTCTGCTTTGTTGTTTTGTTTTGTTCGATACAGAGTCTCGTCTCACTGGGTAGTTCAGCCTGGCTTTGAACTGGCAATCCCTCTGCCTAACTCTTAGGCACGCACCACCATGTCCAACCCTCTGCTGTTCTTGACCTCTTATTTGCCTTAATCTTCCACTCCACTGCAGACTCTTTGAGATCAAGAGGCCATTTATTCATTAGCACCTAGTCATCCTGGAACATTATGGGTACTGGATAATTATTTCCTGAATGAGTGCATGTTATTTTTATAATAAGGCTACATGGTGTCAAGATTCAAAATAAAAAGCATCACCCTGTTTGTGTACAGGGTCAGACAACATCGTCTGCTTTAACTGGCCCTAACAAGCCACAAAAACAGGTGAGAGAAACTGTTTGCTGAAGCAATCACATCTCAGAAGATCTTTTGTGACTGTGTGTCTCATTATGTGCTTCTAAGATTTGTGATGCACAGAGGCCAGTGATAGGAAAGAGAGTTGGGACATCCAGAGGTCCAGTGGCATTAGAGTGATGTAATTGATGGTACATGAAGACTTAGGGTTTCCCCCAACCTATATGAAACATTCTTCATGGAGGTTTCCAGAAGTGGGTATTACTCAGGTATCCTTGGGAACAAGCTGTCTTTGTGAGTCTGTGTATAAACATGGGAAGGACAAGGGCTGCCCTAGGACTGGTCTGCAAGCTTGTATTCTGTATCTTATATTCCCTGCAACTCCATGACTTTGCTTCTCTCTGCACATCTCCTTCCTTCCTTTTCTCTCTTTATCAGCTGGGTTCTTCCT
Organism: Onychomys torridus; assembly: GCF_903995425.1. Taxonomy (NCBI): domain Eukaryota; kingdom Metazoa; phylum Chordata; class Mammalia; order Rodentia; family Cricetidae; genus Onychomys; species Onychomys torridus. Next base: position 70,258,711 of record NC_050447.1, on the reverse strand, counting down.
CCTGTCGCCCCTACCCCTAGCCCCCAGCTCTGGTTTTACATCTGATACAACAGGACTCTTCACACCATGACTTCTCAGCTCTGCATGCCATGTTTTCATTATCATTGCCCACTATTCTGAGGGGAAGGTAGAAGTAGATCCAGCTCTCACCCTCTGCTAGAGTGTTGGACTTTTGCTTCATTGGACATCTGCAGCACATCGTTAGGTTTCAGAGTTCAAAACTCCTCACATCTGTCCCCCACAGGGCCCAGGACCCATGTGTGGCTTGTCCTCGTTAACTTGACTGGCCTCCTTGGTCTGGGGATAATGGGCCACAGGAACAGGAGATCTGCAGAGTTCTCTCCCCAGATGTCCCCACACTTCTGTTTTGTGAGGTTGAAAATAACATCACCACTCATCTTCAGCATGGAAATAATTACTTAGTCATTGCATTCCTTCTGTTTAGGATTTGACCATTTTTCTCTTATACTACCTGTACACTCACCTACAAAATCAAAGATTAAAAACCCAATTATTTCTATGGGAAAAAAAAAAAACCTCTTTCTGGCTGTGCAATCTCAAATCAGTTGTTTCACTTGCCCATACTTGGATCTTGACATCTGTAATTAAGATCACGACACCCACTCTACTGGTTATTGTGAAGATTAAATGACTATATAAACTGCTTAGTATGTGGGATGCTAAAATAATAGCCTTAAGAGAACAGAGGAGGATTTCAGAAGGATATAGTGTCTAAGATTCACTCTGCTTTTGAGGACCCTTCGCTACAAGTGGTCCCCAGTCGGGATCCTACTGCAAAGGCTGTTGGCTCTAGCCCCTCAAAGGCTTAGGGCATTTGGCATCTAATGAAGACCCATTTTTCAGATCTCCTCCATGCAGACTTTAGTTCCCACTTGGCTGCTGGAGTTACAACTGAGTCATTATAGCTGAAAGTGTGTTGTCATTGCTGGCTAGGGTTCTTAAACAAACTGCAGAGAGATTGAATCTCTACAAATCTCCCACCCCCTCAGGTGACTGTATGACACTGTGATGTCTTTATAAAAGGCCACACTCTGCTCTCTTCCAGTACAGAAAAATCTACACAAGAAGTCCCTTGAACTTGGTTTGGGGGAACATGGCCAGTCTGCTCTGTTTGGTGTGTCTGACATGCTCCCCAGCACCAAGCTCATTGACGATTCTATTAAAAGCTGCATTCCAGGGTAGGATCTGCTCAACCACCACAAGCTTATTCATTATTTATAAACAATTAAAGGGCATGGTTCAAATGAATGCAAGCATCTGGGAAAGTCATTATTCATGTACAAATCTACTCAAGCATTTGTCATCTCCCTGGTGACTTAACATACTCTCTGTGCCTTGGGACCTCAAATTATATTAAGCAAAGTAGATGCTTAAACTCTTTTATTTAGTTTAATCGTTGGTCTCATTCCACTTGCTCAGATTATTTGGGCTCATTTAAAATTAGCCCTCCTGTCTCCTTGATGCATTAAAATAGGAAGGAGGGAAATTTCTTTTTAGAACCCATTGCATTCTGACTCTTCTCTCTCTCTCTCTTTCTTTCTCTCTCTCTCTCTCTCTCTCTCTCTTTCTTTCTTTTCTCTCCCTCCCTCCCTCCCTCCCTCCCTCCCTCCCTCCCTTTCTCTCTCTCTCTCTCCCCCTCCCTCCCTCCCTCCTTCCCTCCCTCTCTCTCTTTATTTTTTGGTTTTTCAGGACAAGGTTTCTTTGCGTGGTTTTGGTGCCTGTCCTGGATCTTGCTCTGTAGACCAGGTTGACCTCGAACTCACAGAGATCTGCCTGGCTCTGCCTCAAGAGTGCTGGGTTTAAGGCATGTGCCACCACCACCCAGCCAGAAGACAATCTTACAAATGATGCATCACCTATGCCATCATCATATACTTTAAATCAAATTTAGATTACTCATTGTCAATACAGTGTCAATACTAAGTAAGTTGTACTGTTGTATTATTTAGGGAATAATCATGAGAAAAAAGTCCATACTCTTGGAACTCTCTCTGTATACCAGGCTGGCCTTGAACTCAGAGATCCATCTGTCTCTGCCTCCCAAGTGTTGGGATTTAAAGGTGTGTGCCACCACAGTCAAGCGAAAGTCTACATGTTAAAACATGTACTTCACCACTGAGCTATCCTGCCAGCATCAAGGTAATGTCTGTGTATGTGTGTGTAACATGTTGGGTTTTTTTCCTCAAGTATTTTCAGTCCCTGATTGGTTAAATCTGTGGATGCTGAGCTCACTGAACACAAAGAGCCTGTTGTATATGTGGTAGTTAAAACAATGAACAGAAAAACTTAAGAAGAGAGAACGGAGTGAAGAGCACCTGGCAGAGCACAGATTGTGGAGAAGACCGTGCTTAGGAATAGATGATGGAGGCAGAGAAGCCCACAAGGAGGACCAGGATGATTGCAAAGCCAAGGGACTCAGGAATAGTCTTGTCAAGGTGACAAGTAGCTCCAGAGCGCAGTGAAACAGTGGCTTGGCGAGTGTCTGCTGAGGGCCATTGAAGGAGTAGCCACCAACATCACTCTTGAAACACCTGGGCTCAGAGGGAGAGGAGGAAAGGAAGGATGAGGGGGTTTGTAGGCTGTGTGAGCAGGCAGCATGGTAGATGAAAATCAGACATGGGGAAAAGGCAGGGATGATTCAAGCAGCCATCTTGGAGGAACTAGGGGTGATGGAATATAGGACTGAAGCAGAGAGGCCACCTACAAACAGGATGGAAAGCCAGAGGATGAGGAGATGTGCTGATAAGAAGTGGATCTAGATGGGAGGCTCTAGGCTCCAGAGACTCTGTGAGCTCAGTGCTGAGGTGCCAGGGAGATGAAGAGTGTGGGAAGGTTTGGAATTGTTGCTGACCACGAGCCAGTGACAGACTGAGGACAAGCAGTAAGGTGCTAAGCAGTGAATGGAGTGCAGCGGGCTACAGGGGGCTATTAGGTAGAAGGGTGGCCTAGGGTTAGGATTAGCTGAACAGTTTCAGCAGCAGAATGGGGGCTGAAAGCAGTCGAAGATGTTAGGAAAATGACAGCAGGGAGAGACTGACAGACAGACTCTGAGATGCCACACACATCACAAGTGGAGACACCAATGGGTTGGCGGGCAGGGGTTAGATGGAAACATTTAGAATAGTCTGATGGGATGCTGGAGCAGAGCTGTGTGGAAGGATGCTGAGGTATGTTGAGTGACGAGGGCTAGCAAGCAGCAGTGAAAGGCATGACCACTGAGGTCCTGACACCACGTGGCCAGGGATCAGACGGATCTTCATGTGTGCAGGGGAGTGAGTCATACCGAGTGACACCAAGTTGCTGAAGGTAGATGTGCCAATCTCCTAAGAGCCTTCATGGAAAAGTCCATCGCAGGCTTACATGAGTGGGGGCGGGAGATGGTTAGGAAGCAGAATCAGGGAGTAAGGGCAGCATGAACCAGGTGACCCACTGGAGGTTCTGTAGGGCAAAGGAGAGCAAAGAGCAGAGGAAACAAGCCACATTCCTGGGCAGAGATGTGCTTTCAACTTCCTGCACAAGCTCCTTCATTTCTGCCTCCCTCCAAGTAGCCAGCATAGTGAAGAAGCTCAAGAGGCATGTGGTCGAATGAATCAAAAGAGTTCCTAGTCTTGTTTCTAATGTTAGCAGATCACAGGAACTCAAAAAAATGTAGACTAATTAGAAAACGACCTTTCAGAATTAGCAAGAAGTCTTAATTAGTTAAACCTATTTAAATAAAAAAGGTTTTATTATACTCAAATGCTCACAATAACATTTACTAACTGAAGAACTATCAAAAGGGGCTTGAAGTTCTGTTTTAATAAATAAAATTATGAAAACAATGCATTTGTATCTAGCATTCTATTCACTTATATGAAAAAGCATACTACAAAAATGACTGAATAGACTATCTTAATGAGGTAAACATCTTTCCACTTATAATGCTATGTATACAATTAATTTCCATAGCAACCTCTTTTCTTAGATTGTGAAATGCTTGTGCTCAAATTATCACACATTAGCAATTTGTGGTTCCAAAATAACAATGTAGTCCTGGGCTACGCCAGTGCCCGAAGTGCTTCACGTGTGCCCGCAGTGGTGTGTAGGAGAACCACATGAAGGCTGCAGGATGCTCTCTCACTCCACGAGAACTTTACACTCTAACCTTGAGCTCAGTAGCCCATCATTCACTTAAAAAGGCAACAGCTTTTGCTCATTTCTTTCTTCTTCAAGTTAAAACTTTTCTGCTTTCAATAGAAAAATGCTAGAAAAATCACTGTCCCCTGGGCTCGTGACTAAGATCTTTGAAGGCACAGCACAGACTTCTCAAAAAAAAAAAAAAAAGCTACACAAACAAATACTTCCACCAGGCACATTATTGACATTCTGATTCATGGATTACATCCAAACTTCAAAGGGACTTTTAACTAGAATTTACCTATTGAAGATGAAATTCTATTCTCTCCATTACAATCGCAGATGAGACCTTAGAACAAGGCCCAAAGACGACATTGCATTGATGTAAAAACAGCTGATATGCTATGGGAACAGAGGTATGGAGTAAGCAGAATATATTTTGCTATCAGAATCTATAGCTAAAGGTCAAGCTATTATCCTGGTAACAGTTCCATTAGGAGTAATGATGTGAAAAGTGGCATTGCATTAACGCACTGGGCTTCCTACTACGTTAATAGTGGGTCATTAAGAATCATAGTAGGGTAATTTGCATTCACCC